>NC_053496.1:189883448-190051781 GCF_905171775.1 Rana temporaria
GGAGGAATGGAGGAGGACCTTTCATATGGTGTACAGTATCTCCCCCTCATTTGTTGGGAACATGACGTTATATTGGAGGAATGGAGGAGGACCTTTCATATGGTGTACAGTATCTCCTCCTCATTTGTTGGGAACATGACGTTATATTGGAGGAATGGAGGAGGACCTTTCATATGATGTACAGTATCTCCTCCTCTCACTGTTCAATGGAAGCAGATTTGTTTCTCACCTGTGCTAACAATCTCTGGAAGTTCCTCCTCTTTATAAGACTGGTGGCTCAGTGACGACCTCTGACTTATTTTGCTGTTTTCTTCTATTTTAGAAAAGTGTTCTTCATCCTAAATAATGCACAACACAAAAATTGAAATAAAAAATAGTACATCTAACTTCAATTTTCTTTGATGGTTTGAGATTTGTTAGGCCGATCTACCTCATAATCCTGACCTTCCTGTGTGGAATCCCGGGAATACAGAGGACGGGGACATCTCTCTGGTGGATTCCTGGTATTAGGTGGCTCCATCACATCCTTGTGTCCTTCTGAAAACTCCTCCATCACTCCATACTCCTCATCCTCCTCTTTATACTCTTCTTTACCAACAATATTATCATCCCCGAGGTTTCCACTCTGAATATATAATAAATCATTCATTATAATAAACATGTTTGTGTATAAATCATAACCACCAATAATTGTTCCTCATCTACCTGATGATGGTGGGGGATGGTGTGTTCTTCCTCCATCACCCCATCCTCATCATCCTCCTCCTTTATCTCTTCTTTAACCTCAACTTTAGGATCTCTCAGGTTTCCACTCTGAATATAGAATAAAAATGACATCAATGGTAACAATGCAGATAATGTACAGATCCTAATGATACTATCAGTGATTGTTCCTCATCTACCTGGTGGGGGATGGTGTGACCTTCCTGTGTGGAATCCCGGGAATACAGAGGACGGGGACATCTCTCTGGTGGGTTCCCATTACTGGATCCATCTGTAGGAAACACACACACTGACTGAATACATTGTTTCTATGTGTTTATCAGATGATGGGGGATCTAGGTGGAGCCTCCGTACTGCTCTCTCCTTTACAATAAAGTCTCCTCTTACCCGGTGATGTGAGGGGCGGCTGATTGTCCATCATGACGTCCTTGTAGAGATCCTTGTGTCCTTCTAAATACTCTTACATAGGGAAATAGACAGTGACATCACCTGATACTTACAAAGATAAAGTCATCATCCAGACACATCCCTTGTGTTGAACCTTCACAGACATCAGGAATAGTTATTTCCTCCTCCATAAAGATTATAAAATCAAACACACGTATCATAAGTCCACCTCTAACTAAAACCCCCAACCCGTATTATCGTATAATCTGTTACTATAAACTGAAATGAAGAGAATTTTCCGGCCTTGTAAGCGGGGGAATGTTCTGACCCTGAAGGGGTTAATCTAGGTCTCCACACTATATATGTGTGTATCATCATCTGCTGGAGATAAAAGACGTCACAGTGACTATGGAGGAAGAGGACGGACATGACGGGGTTACTGGGTGTAAATAGAAGATAAGATCTTATTACCTCCTCTGCTGCCGATTCCAAAAATTTCTCCTCACTACTTCCTCCCGACTCACCTCTCACCCGAAACTTCCTATTTTAAGCCTGACATCACTTCCTGTGTGCCTGACATCACTTCCTGTCTTCCATAGAGTTTTCCTGTCTTGGTAGAAGTGAGATCACCACCTCGTGGAGCTCAGAGGAACTGCAGTCATCATACGCTTCTTTTTGTTTGGCCCCATGATCCATTAGGCTTGTGTTTTTTTTTTTGTTTTGTTTTTTTAATTCTTTAAAAAAAACGAATTAAATGTCAGTTAAAGCCAAAAACAAGAAATTAAAGTGAAACGTATTGAGAACTTTGAACTGTAAAGTTCTGGAGTTTTTTTTTTTTAACCCCCTTGTGCCCTTTTAGCATAGAAAATGAACATTTGTCACTTTGACAGATTCAGCTGCTGTTGACTTCAGTGGGGTTTGGGAGTTCTGCATCCATATTCTTTGAAGTTGCCAACCCCCCCCCCCCCTGCACTGCACCCTGGACTCACCCCAATCAGGGCCAGCGTCAGCGCTAGGCTGCCTTTGGGCACCAGGATGAGGGAGGGGTGGAGGAGGGTGGTCGGACTTGCCCCCTCATTGTAGGCACTTGTTCGGGGGAAGTTTGGTTGGGATTGTTGGAGCAGCATAGCATCCTTCACTGCTTAGGTGGAGTGTGTGCTGTGCAGGGGTGGGGCATTGCATTGTCGGGGGGGGGGTGCCTTCACCTGTGTGGACAGGGATCCTTGCGTCAGCCCCGACACTCCTAGGGGCTTCTGTTTTTGGGGTCCATTTTTGGCCCCATAGACTTCAATGGGACACCTGAAAATATGCGGATTGTGTGATACCCAGGCGCTCCCATAACAGGGTAAAAAAAAAAAAGAGTACAGCCCCCTGCTGGCCCCTCCCACCAGTAATGTTTCTGGAAAGCTATGTACAGCCCCCTGCTAGCTCCCACCAGCTGTGATCTGACTGCGTTGCACAGAGAAGCACAGAGACCCGGTGATGACATCACTGGGAGTTTAAAAAAAGGCCCCTCCCACCAGCTGTGATCTGCCTGCGTTGCAATAGAGAAGCACAGAGACCCTGCCATCTTCATCAAACTGGAAATTCTCTTATGCCCCGTACACACGATCAGTTTTCCTGTCGGAAAAAGTCTGATGAGAACTTTTGGTCGGGAATCCTGACCGTGTGTATGCTCCATCGGACTTTTTCCAACAGGAAAACGACCAAAAACGACCAGCAAAAGATAGAGAGCTGGTTCTCATTTTTCCCATTTTCAGTACATTAGGGGGCGTTGGAATCCCGTTTGTTTCAATGAACTGCATTAATCAATATGCAATGCCCCCCCGCCTTCCCCCAAAGAAGTAAATGGACCTCAAGGGGGGACATTTTTGGGTACAAGAACAGGTCCAAGGGAGGTCCATTGGAGATGGAACCAGTCCATCCCACCATTGAAAACCACTTTGATTATCACCCCCCACCCCCATCCAAAGCGTTTCACCCAAAAAAGCGAAATTTTCACTGAAATCTCCCAATTTTTGGAGACATTTTAGGAAAATTGGAACTCTCAGTTTTGCTCATTAGTGGTTCTATTTTTTATTGTGAAAACGCCGGACAAAATCTCCCGAAAAAATCTCCTGAAATCCATGGAAAATCCTGACGGAAGACATTTGATTTTGGATTATAGTGTTTGTATTCGTGGGGTTCACATCCAATAAGCCACTTATTATTGGCTTCTATTCTCTATTTTTCCCCAAATCTCCCCGGAATTAGGACGGAGATCGGCACTTACCTGGCAGAGGTGATGGACAATAATGGGAAGGACTCGCGAAGGTTGAGCTTTTCTGAGATAAACTGATGTCAGAGATGGTTTTCTGGTCCTACAAGCTGACTGATAAAAAAGAGGGGGTGTGTCATCTATCCCAAGAATCCAAAAATCCAAGAATCCCAAGAATCCAGAATCCAATTATAAGGCTGATTAGAGATTAGAATAGGACATCCCCTTCCCTGCTCACATTTCCTTCATAGTTTCATCTTTTCATTTTGCAAAAGGTTGATAGGATTATGAAACAAATGACATAAGTTCTTCACCATTGGAAGCGGTCCAAACTCGGATCCCATTAAAGAAGAACCTTTCATCTCAGTCCTCCAACCAGCATTGACTTGTACATCACTTGGCCGTCTCAACAAAATGTCTCTACCTGCCGCTCTTCATTCAGATATTTGACCAAATGAAAGTTACCTCTGTATTGGACCAATTGTTGGATGGAAATGGATTGAAGAAGAACCTTTCATCTCGATCCTCCAACCAGCGTTGACTTGGACATCACTTGGCCAAAACTGGAAAATGTCTTTGCTTGCAGATCTTCATTCAGATATTTGACCAAATAAAAGTCGCATCTGTTTTGGACCGATTGTTGGATGGAAATGGTTTGAAGAAGAACCTTTCAGCTCGGTCCTCCATCCAGCATTGACTTGGACATCACTTAGGCCGGGTACACACGGACAAACATGTATGGTGAAAGCGGTCCGTCGGACCGTTTTCACCATACATGTCTGCCAGAGGGCTTCTGTACGATGGTTGTACACACCATCGTACAGAAGTCCGCGCGTAAACAATACGCGGGGCGTGTCCGCGGTGTCGCCGCGTCGATGACGCGGTGTCGCCGCGACAATGACGCGGCGACGTGGGCGGCCCGCCTTTAAAATGCTTCCACGCATGCGTCGAAGTCATTCGACGCATGCGAGGCACGGCGGGCGCCTGGACATGTACGGTAGGTCTGTACTGACGACCGTACATGTCCGAGCGGGCTGAATTCCAGCGGGCTGTTTTAAAACAAGTCCAGGAATATTTGCCCGCTGGGGAAAAGGCCCGGCGGGCAAATGTTTGCTGGAATTCGGCCCGCTCGCGCCCACACACGAGCAAACATGTCTGCTGAAACTGGCCTGCGGGCCAGTTTCAGCAGACATGTTTGCTCGTGAGTATGGGGCCTACGTCTTCCATCCAGAAAATGTCTCTACCTGCAGATCTTTAGTCAGATTTTTGAACAAATGAACGTTACCTCTATATCGGACCAATTGTTGGATGGAAATGGTTTGAAGAAGAACCTTTCATCTCAGTCCTCCAACCAGCGTTGACTTGGACATGACTTGGCCATTTCTAGCTGTAGATCATCATTCAATCAAATTAAAGTTACGTCTGGATAGAAATGGATTGAAGAAGAATCCTTCATCTCGGTCTTCTATTCAGCATTGACTTGGACATCACTTGGCCTTCTCTAGGAAATTTCTCTACCTGCAAATCGTCATTCAGTTATTTGAGCAAATGAAAGTTACCTCTATATCGGACCAATTGTTGCCCGGAAACAGACTGTAAAAAAAAACCTTTCATCTTAGTCCTCCAACCAGCATTGGCTTGGACATCACTTGGCTATCTCAAGAAAATGTCTCTACCTGCAGATCTTCATTCAGATATTTGACCAAATTAAAGTCATCTCTGTATTGGACCAATTGTTGGATGGAAATGCATCGAAAAAGAACATTTTATCTTGGTCCTCCAACCAGTGTTGGTTTCCATCTCTCGAAAATTCCTCCACCTGCAGACCATCATTCAGATATTCAAGCAAATGAAAGTCACATCAGTATTGGACAAATTTTTGGATGGAAGTGGATTGAAGAAGAACTTTTCATCTTGGTCCTCCAACTTGGTAAATGAAAGTTACATCTGTATTGGACCAATCGTTGCATGGAAACAGACTGAAAAATAACCTTTCATCTCGATCCTCCAACCAACATGGACTTGGACATCACTTGGCTATCTCTAGAAAGTTTCTCTACCTGCGGATCTTCACTCAGATATTTGACCAAATGAAAGTTGCATCTGTATTGGACCGATTGTTGGAAGGAAATGGATCTCGATTTTCGATTAGTTGTTAAATTGAAGGAGATTTGGGGACTTTATGTGAAGTTATGGCCTGGTAAGACCATGTGTTTCCATCCCTTGGGACTTTAAATGAAACCATGGCCCGGTAAGACCATGTGTTTCCATCCCTTGGGACTTTAAATGAAACCATGGCCCGGTAAGACCATGTGTTTCCATCCCTTGGGACTTTAAATGAAACCATGGCCCGGTAAGGTCATGTATTTCCTTCCCTGTTGAGGTCAAGAATGAGGGGAGTGTTTTGGATGTCTATAGTACGTGCCAAACAATTCAAACCATCCGTTAGCCATAACTTTTGGATGGACTCTTATAAAAGATTGCCATTCTTCATCAAAGCAGGAGGCACTAAGCTGCTGAGATGGATTAGGAGGTGAACACTCGTCAGTAAACGCTGGTGTGAGGACAGTTTTGGGAACCTCATCTATGGGGTGATGGACAGTTTCTATGCTTCTCACCACTTGGGTTTCACAGACCAGGAAAACATCCGGTGCGTTAGTAACAATACCTACAAATTCTGACCTGCCCTGGACATGGGTAGCGCCAAAGTCCATGTAGTAGCAGAAGTAGATCTCGGAACTTGTCTTGCTCAGTCTTATTTAATCGGGTCCCAACACTCCTTGGTGTCCCACAATGTCCACTCTTGGTTGTGTTCTATGAAATTACCGGTCTCCCCTCAAGGTTCTTCTAAGTAGGTCAATAAAGCCACTTTCTTGTGTCTGGTCTATCTCTCTTATTTACCTGCCTGTGACATGAAAGTAAGGCCCGGAGCGAGAGAGAATAAAAGAAAAGATAGTGTCGGGCCGGCATGACAGGGTGAGAAGGGGAAGCAACTATGGGGTTAAGGATTGTAGGTGGAGAATGGGGGAGAGGTGGATTGGTTGGAGCAACAGGATGAGGAGGGGTTTGTGGTAGTTAGTTAAGGGATAGATGGGGTCTCCTGGACAGCAGAGAAGGGGCAGGTGACAAGCAGGCAGTTTCCCAACCACCCTCCCTGTGTTTTGTTTGGTTTGCTTCATCTCTTTACAGGTGCAATATGAGCGAAGGACGTCACGGCAGCTGATCATGTGGCGGTGGTCGGTCTTTTGGC
The DNA here is from genome assembly GCF_905171775.1 of Rana temporaria. NCBI lineage: Eukaryota > Metazoa > Chordata > Amphibia > Anura > Ranidae > Rana > Rana temporaria. Next base: position 189,890,066 of record NC_053496.1, read on the forward strand.
GGTGGAAGAAATTATGGTTGAGATGGAAGTGTGGGGGGCTCATCGGTGGTCTGTGCCCCTCTGGTGTATTCCCGTTTCTAAGGTTAGCTGGAATACGGTAATGGTTGCACTGTGGGGGCCAGATCCACGAAGCAGTTACGCTAGCGTATCTATTGATACGCCGCGTAACTTCTAGGTTGCTCAGGCGTATCTTTGTTTTGTATCCACAAAACAAGATACGCCTGAAGCTGGGCTAGATCTGACTGGTGTACGTCTTAGTACACCGTTGGATCTTAGGTGCATATTTACGCTGGCCGCTTGGTGGTGCTTCCGTTGATTTCCGCGTCAAATATGCAAATTAGCTAGATACGCCAATCCACAAACGTACTTCTGGCCGGCGCATTTTTCTACGTCGTTCCCGTAAGGCTTTTTTCGGCGTAATGTTACCCCTGCTATATGAGGCGTACGCAATGTTAAGTATGGACGTCGGACCAGCGTCAAATTTTACGTTGTTTGCGTAAAACGTTCGCGAATAGGGCTTTGCGTAGAATTATGTTCACGTCGAAAGCATTGGCTTGTTGCGGGCGGCGGCATGCGCCGTTCAAAAAAACTGTCATTTACGTCGGGTTAAGACGTATTAACATAAAACAGGCCCACAACTTAGTGATTTGAATTGCGCGCCCTTACGCTGACACATTTACACTACGCCACTGTAAATTACGGCGCAAATTCTTTGTGGATACGGGAAATACGCTGTAAGTTACGGCGGCGTAGTGTATCTGAGATACGATACGCCGGACGTAAACATGCGCCGCGCTACGTGGACCTGGCCCTGGGTGTGGGTTTTCTCCGAGCCGGTGTGTCACAGCTGGAGGCCTGGTGTGGTAAAAGGTCCCGCAGTGTTATAAGTCGGAATTCTGGTGCCGTCATAAGACCAACAGGCCGATAAGTTGATTTCGTTAATAAAAAGGCTGCTATGGCCATTTGTACTCCAATTCACGTGTGGTCTCATTCATTTAGTAAATATCGAGGGGGATGGTGAGTACTCGAGGTCGGGCAGACACAAAACAAGGTGGGACATCTTATCTACAGAAGAAGAAGGATGCCCTGTGCAGCTCTCTGCAGCAGCTAAAAGCCAGTTTCTTTCCTCACCTGCCGGCTTTCAGCTGCTGCAGGGAGAGACACAGACGTGGGGCATCATTCCTGTAATAGCCTCCCCCGACACCGATCCCCCTCCCTGTTCTGATGCCCCCCACTACCGACTTGCAGAAAGTCAATATTTTACATATAATGCTTGTTGATGGGTTATCTGTAAGGCCCCGTACACACGCGCGAGGAACTCGACGTGCCAAACACATCGAGTTCCTCGTCGAGTTCCGTGTTGAAGCCGCCGAGGATCTCGGTGGGCCGACTTTCCTCATTGAACAACGAGGAAATAGAGAACATGTTCTCTATTCGGCCCGACGAGTTCCTCATGGGCTTCCTCGGTGAAAAGTGTACACACGACCGAGTTTCTCGGCAGAATCCAGCTCCGACCGAGTTTCTGGCTGAATTCTGCCGAGAAACTCGGTCGTGTGTACGGGGCCTCATACAACTAGTGGTGATACCAAAGCCAAAGACCCCATGAAAAGGTTCTACTTCACTTCCCCATCTCTGCTACAAAGACTTACCCAATTTTTTCCAATGCGACCCAAACTCATCCTCCTGCTTCTCATATGCCGCGTACAGACGATCGGACATCCGACAACAAAACCGTTTTTTTTCTTAACGGGATGTTGGCTCAAACTTGTCTCGCACACACACGGTCGCACAAATGTCGGAAATTCCGAACGCCAAGAACCCGGTGACGTACAAGTCGTACAACGGCCCTATAAAAGGGAAGTCGTGTTGGTAGAAGTTCAATGGTGAGAGACGATTCGCGCTTTTCAGTCCGTTACAGCGTGACGAATCTCCATTACGAACGCTACTTTTACCAGACCGAGCGCTCCCGTCTCATACTTGGTTCCGAGCATGCGTGGAATTTTGTGCGTCGGAATTGTCCACACACGCTCGGAATTTTACGAGAACGGATATTGTTGTCGGAAAATTTGAGAACCAGCTCTCAAATTTTTGTTGTCGGCAAATGTCCGATGGAGCCTACACACGGCCGTAAATTTCCGACAAAAAGCTCCCATCGAACATTTGTTGTCGGAAATTCCGAGCGTGTGTACGCGGCATTAGGATTACTACTGCGACTTGAATTATTGGTTTATTATAGTCGTTTCGCGATCCGTCATCCATCAAACAACTTAATGTACAGTATGTACTTACATCCAACAACAAAAGATCTAATTATAGTCTGATGGATGCAATTAGATTGCGTATAATTCTCCGAGGGGTTAATATCATTCATTACAACATATCAGTCACCTAACACACTGTTTCATCAGATATGGTGACCTGTCAGATTTGGTAACAGAAGCGACATTCCATCGCCGCCATCTTGGTACACCCCGCGCTCCTCCATAATAAGGATACACTGATAAGGGGGAGAGCGGACATCTTGGTACACCCCGCACTCCTCCATAGTAAGGATACAGTGAGAAGGGGAAGCGGACATCTTGGTACACCCCGCACCCCTCCATAGTAAGGATAAAGTGAGAAGGGGGAGAGCGGACATCTTGGTACACCCCGCACTCCTCCATAGTAAGGATACAGTGAGAAGGGGGAGAGCGGACATCTTGGTACACCCCGCACTCCTCCATAGTAAGGATAGAGTGAGAAGGGGGAGAGCGGACATCTTGGTACACCCCGCACTCCTCCATAGTAAGGATACAGTGAGAAGGGGGAGAGCGGACATCTTGGTACACCCCGCACTCCTCCATAGTAAGGATACAGTGAGAAGGGGGAGAGCGGACATCTTGGTACACCCCGCACTCCTCCATAGTAAGGATACAGTGAGAAGGGGGAGAGCGGACATCTTGGTACACCCCGCACTCCTCCATAGTAAGGATACAGTGAGAAGGGGGAGAGCGTACATCTTGGTACACCCCGCACTCCTCCATAGTAAGGATACAGTGAGAAGGGGAAGCGGACATCTTGGTACACCCCGCACCCCTCCATAGTAAGGATACAGTGAGAAGGGGGAGAGCGGACATCTTGGTACACCCCACACTCCTCCATAGTAAGGATACAGTGAGAAGGGGGAGAGCGGACATCTTGGTACACCCCGCACTCCTCCATAGTAAGGATACACTGAGAAGGGGGAGAGCGGACATCTTGGTATACCCCGCACTCCTCCATAGTAAGGATACAGTGAGAAGGGGGAGAGAGTACATCTTGGTACACCCCGCACTCCTCCATAGTAAGGATACAGTGAGAAGGGGGCAAGCGGACATCTTGGTACACCCCGCACTCCTCCATAGTAAGGATACAGTGAGAAGGGGAGAGCGGACATCTTGGTACACCCCGCACCCCTCCATAGTAAGGATACACTGAGAAGGGGAAAGCAGACATCTTGGTACACCCCGCACTCCTCCATAGTAAGGATACAGTGAGAAGGGGGAGAGCGGACATCTTGGTACACCCCGCACTCCTCCATAGTAAGGATACAGTGAGTAGGGGGAGAGCGGACATCTTGGTACACCCCGCACTCCTCCATAGTAAGGATAGAGTGAGAAGGGGGAGAGCGGACATCTTGGTACACCCCGCACTCCTCCATAGTAAGGATACAGTGAGAAGGGGAGAGCGGACATCTTGCTACACCCCGCACTCCTCCATAGTAAGGATACAGTGAGAAGGGGGAGAGCGGACATCTTGGTACACCCCGCACTCCTCCATAGTAAGGATACAGTGAGAAGGGGGAGAGCGGACATCTTGGTACACCCCGCACTCCTCTATAGTAAGGATACAGTGAGAAGGGGATAGCGTACATCTTGGTACACCCCGCACTCCTCCATAGTAAGGATACAGTGAGAAGGGGAAGCGGACATCTTGGTACACCCCGCACTCCTCCATAGTAAGGATACAGTGAGAAGGGGAAGAGCGTACATCTTGGTACACCCCGCACTCCTCCATAGTAAGGATACAGTGAGAAGGGGGCAAGCGGACATCTTGGTACACCCCGCACCCCTCCATAGTAAGGATACAGTGAGAAGGGGGAGAGCGGCCATCTTGGTACACCCCGCACTCCTCCATAGTAAGGATACAGTGAGAAGGGGAGAGCGGACATCTTGGTACACCCCGCACCCCTCCATAGTAAGGATACACTGAGAAGGGGAAAGCAGACATCTTGGTACACCCCGCACTCCTCCATAGTAAGGATACTCTGAGAAGGGGGAGAGCGGACATCTTGGTACACCCCGCACTCCTCCATAGTAAGGATACACCGAGAAGGGGGAGAGCGGACATCTTGGTACACCCCGCACTCCTCCATAGTAAGGATAAACTGAGAAGGGGGAGAGCGGACATCTTGGTACACCCCGCACTCCTCCATAGTAAGGATACACTGAGAAGGGGAAGCGGACATCTTGGTACACCCCGCACTCCTCCATAGTAAGGATACAGTGAGAAGGGGGAGAGCGGACATCTTAGTACACCCCGCACTCCTCCATAGTAAGGATACAGTGAGAAGGGGAGAGCCGACATCTTGGTACACCCCGCACTCCTCCATAGTAAGGATACAGTGAGAAGGGGAAAGCGGACATCTTGGTACACCCCGCACTCCTCCATAGTAAGGATACAGTGAGAAGGGGAGAGCGGACATCTTGGTACACCCCGCACTCCTCCATAGTAAGGATACAGTGAGAAGGGGAGAGCGTACATCTTGGTACACCCCGCACCCCTCCATAGTAAGGATACACTGAGAAGGGGAGAGCGGACATCTTGCTACACCCCGCACTCCTCCATAGTAAGGATACAGTGAGAAGGGGAGAGCGTACATCTTGGTACACCCCGCACCCCTCCATAGTAAAGATACAGTGAGAAGGGGGCAAGCGGACATCTTGGTACACCCCGCACTCCTCCATAGTAAGGATACAGTGAGAAGGGGAGAGCGGACATCTTGGTACACCCCGCACTCCTCCATAGTAAGGATACACTGAGAAGGGGGAGAGCGGACATCTTGGTCCACCCCGCACTCCTCCATAGTAAGGATACAGTGAGAAGGGGGGAAAGCGGACATCTTGGTACACCCCGCACTCCTCCATAGTAAGGATACAGTGAGAAGGGGAGAGCGTACATCTTGGTACACCCCGCACCCCTCCATAGTAAGGATACACTGAGAAGGGGAGAGCGGACATCTTGGTACACCCCGCACTCCTCCATAGTAAGGATACAGTGAGAAGGGGAGAGCGTACATCTTGGTACACCCCGCACTCCTCCATAGTAAGGATACAGTGAGAAGGGGGCAAGCGGACATCTTGGTACACCCCGCACTCCTCCATAGTAAGGATACAGTGAGAAGGGGAGAGCGGACATCTTGGTACACCCCGCACCCCTCCATAGTAAGGATACACTGAGAAGGGGAAAGCAGACATCTTGGTACACCCCACACTCCTCCATAGTAAGGATACTCTGAGAAGGGGGAGAGCGGACATCTTGGTACACCCCGCACTCCTCCATAGTAAGGATACACTGAGAAGGGGGAGAGCGGACATCTTGGTACACCCCGCACTCCTCCATAGTAAGGATACAGTGAGAAGGGGAGAGCCGACATCTTGGTACACCCCGCACTCCTCCATAGTAAGGATACAGTGAGAAGGGGGAGAGCGGACATCTTGGTACACCCCGCACTCCTCCATAGTAAGGATACAGTGAGAAGGGGAGAGCCGACATCTTGGTACACCCCGCACTCCTCCATAGTAAGGATACAGTGAGAAGGGGGAGAGCGGACATCTTGGTACACCCCGCACTCCTCCATAGTAAGGATACAGTGAGAAGGGGAAAGCGGACATCTTGGTACACCCCGCACTCCTCCATAGTAAGGATACAGTGAGAAGGGGGAGAGCGGACATCTTGGTACACCCCGCACTCCTCCATAGTAAGGATACAGTGAGAAGGGGGAGAGCGGACATCTTGGTACACCCCGCACTCCTCCATAGTAAGGATACAGTGAGAAGGGGGAGAGCGGACATCTTGGTACACCCCGCACCCCTCCATAGTAAGGATACAGTGAGAAGGGGGAGAGCGGACATCTTGGTACACCCCGCACTCCTCCATAGTAAGGATACACTGAGAAGGGGAGAGCGGACATCTTGCTACACCCCGCACTCCTCCATAGTAAGGATACAGTGAGAAGGGGAGAGCGTACATCTTGGTACACCCCGCACCCCTCCATAGTAAGGATACAGTGAGAAGGGGGCAAGCGGACATCTTGGTACACCCCGCACTCCTCCATAGTAAGGATACAGTGAGAAGGGGAGAGCGGACATCTTGGTACACCCCGCACCCCTCCATAGTAAGGATACACTGAGAAGGGGAAAGCAGACATCTTGGTACACCCCACACCCCTCCATAGTAAGGATACAGTGAGAAGGGGGAGAGCGGACATCTTGGTACACCCCGCACTCCTCCATAGTAAGGATACAGTGAGAAGGGGAGAGCGGACATCTTGGTACACCCCGCACCCCTCCATAGTAAGGATACAGTGAGAAGGGGAGAGCCGACATCTTGGTACACCCCGCACTCCTCCATAGTAAGGATACAGTGAGAAGGGGGAGAGCGGACATCTTGGTACACCCCGCACTCCTCCATAGTAAGGATACAGTGAGAAGGGGAGAGCCGACATCTTGGTACACCCCGCACTCCTCCATAGTAAGGATACAGTGAGAAGGGGGAGAGCGGACATCTTGGTACACCCCGCACTCCTCCATAGTAAGGATACAGTGAGAAGGGGAGAGCGGCCATCTTGGTACACCCCGCACTCCTCCATAGTAAGGATACAGTGAGAAGGGGGAGAGCGGACATCTTGGTACACCCCGCACTCCTCCATAGTAAGGATACAGTGAGAAGGGGAAAGCGGACATCTTGGTACACCCCGCACTCCTCCATAGTAAGGATACAGTGAGAAGGGGAGAGCGGCCATCTTGGTACACCCTGCACTCCTCCATAGTAAGGATACAGTGAGAAGGGGAGAGCGGCCATCTTGGTACACCCCGCACTCCTCCATAGTAAGGATACAGTGAGAGGGGGGAGAGCGGACATCTTGGTACACCCCGCACTCCTCCATAGTAAGGATACACTGAGAAGGGGGAGAGCGGCCATCTTGGTACACCCCACACCCCTCCATAGTAAGGATACACTGAGAAGGGGGAGAGCGGACATCTTGGTACACCCCGCACTCCTCCATAGTAAGGATACAGTGAGAAGGGGGAGAGCGGACATCTTGGTACACCCCGCACTCCTCCATAGTAAGGATACACTGAGAAGGGGGAGAGCGGACATCTTGGTACACCCCGCACTCCTCCATAGTAAGGATACAGTGAGAAGGAAGAGAGCGGACATCTTGGTACACCCCACACTCCTCCATAGTAAGGATACAGTGAGAAGGGGAGAGCGGACATCTTGGTACACCCCGCACTCCTCCATAGTAAGGATACAGTGAGAAGGGGGAGAGCGGACATCTTGGTACACCCCGCACTCCTCCGTAGTAAGGATACAGTGAGAAGGGGGAGAGCGGACATCTTGGTACACCCCACACTCCTCCATAGTAAGGATACAGTGAGAAGGGGAGAGCGGACATCTTGGTACACCCCGCACTCCTCCGTAGTAAGGATACAGTGAGAAGGGGGAGAGCGGACATCTTGGTACACCCCGCACTCCTCCATAGTAATGATACACTGAGAAGAGGGAGAGCGGACATCTTGCTACACCCCGCACTCCTCCATAGTAAGGATACAGTGAGAAGGGGAGAGCGGCCATCTTGGTACACCCCGCAGTCCTCCATAGTAAGGATACAGAGAGAAGGGGGAGAGCGGCCATCTTGGTACACCCACCGGAGTTTTGCATTTTACACTTACATATCTAACAGTAAAGTGAGTTTCTATAATGAAATCCGTCTGACTGTTATGATGTTGAATTTTAAAAGCAGCGGAAAGCCTTCTCATCTCACAGGTTTGCTAATCTGACAGACGTTCCCCTCCCGGATTCCGGATACTAATGTTCTCCTTCCCTCCATTACTCCCACCTTCTCCTCGGAGAACACGGGGGTGGGGGAGGGGCCCTTGTTGTCTCTCAACATAGAACAATGGGACTTTGTAAAGGGTGGGGGGAGGGGGGGCACATTGTGCCATGAAAGGCCGATGACCTGGTCTGGGTACGGGAAAGGAGGGGGCGCTATCCTCCCCTTCCTGCCCCCCCCCCCCCCCGGGTTATATGACTGGGTGAGGGTCTGGTTGGAATATTATGGGGAACCCCCATACTCGGGGGGGGGTCATATTAGTGCATTGCAGATTTATAAACCATCCCGATACTGGCTTATGTCATAAATATGTCATTATAATAATATAATATGTAACTTCATGTGAATATGTAAATTTATATAAATATATAATAATATAAAATATATAATAATATAGATGTTTTAATGTTATAACATAAATATAAATATTAAAATAAATACATTTGTAAATGAAAGTAATATGTAAATAATATATATATATATATATATATATATATATATATATATATATATATACTGTATTTGTTAATATGTTATAACATAAATATAAATATGTAAATGAATGTAATATGTAAATGAATATAAATATGTTATAATATATATATTATATTTCTTAATATCTTATAACATGAATATAAATATTAAAATAAATAAATATGTTAATTAATGTAATATGTAAATTTGTGTAATATGTAAATGAATATAAATATGTTATAATATATATATATATTATATTTGTTAATATGTTATAACATAAATATAAATATAAAAATAAATACATTTGTAAATTAAAGTAATATGTAAATTAATATAAATATGTTATAATATATATATATATATATATATATATATATATATATATATATATATATATATATATATATATATATATATATATATATATACTGTATTTGTTAATATGTTATAACATAAATATTGAAATAAATAAATATGTAAATGAATGTAATATGTAAATATGTAAATGAATATAAATATGTTATAATATATATATATTATATTTCTTAATATCTTATAACATAAATATAAATATAAATATTAAAATAAATAAATATGTAAATTTGTGTAATATGTAAATGAATATAAATATGATATAAAATACAGTATATGTTATAACATAAATATAAATATTAAAATAAATAAATCTGTAAATTAATGTAATATGTAAATATGTAATTAGACCGCTGACGACAACGAGCCGCGCACATAATTATGTCATCATAATTACAGATTTCTTCGTATCATTTTTACACGCTGCGTAATTTTTTTTGCACCAAATATGTTTTGCCCCAATTTTTTTTGTTGCCCCAATATTGAATATTCAGCTGTAGCTTTCCCAGAAGCCAGTCTGCGCTGTTTGGGGGGCGAAAGGCCATTTTCCTGGAACACGAAGGAAGAAGCGTAAATGGGAGCGAGGAGTCAGCGACGTCGGCTGCAGTTCTGGTGATCACCACTGGGCGGAGCCAGCGAGGAATGGAACGCAGAGACAGGAAGAAGGATCCTGGAACGCAGAGATCTTCCTTTCTGGAAGGGAGGAAGTCATCGCTGGACCTGGAAGGAGAAGGTAACAATGTATATAAATATCTGCTGAGATTTCTCCCATCACAGCCCGCAAATTATCCCACGCAATGTCACATCGCCGGGGCGGAGATCCTCTGTACACAGCGAGCGTCTTCACATACATAGACGGAGCGCAAAACATTCACACACTGCGATCGGCAGATCTAGGGCGCATTCACACCGGGGCGGAGATCCGCTGTACACAGCGAGCGTCTTCACATATACAGACGGAGCGCAAAACATTCACACACTGCGATCGGCAGATCTAGGGCGCATTCACACCGGGGCGGAGATCCGCTGTACACAGCGCGCGTCTTCACATATACAGACGGAGCGCAAAACATTCACACACTGCGATCGGCAGATCTAGGGCGCATTCACACCGGGGCGGAGATCCGCTGTACACAGCGAGCGTCTTCACATATACAGACGGAGCGCAAAACATTCACACACTGCGATCGGCAGATCTAGGGCGCATTCACACCGGGGCGGAGATCCGCTGTACACAGCGAGCGTCTTCACATCTATAGACGGAGCGCAAAACATTCACACACTGCGATCGGCAGATCTAGGGCGCATTCACACCGGGGCGGAGATCCGCTGTACACAGCGAGCGTCTTCACATCTATAGACGGAGCGCAAAACATTCACACACTGCGATCGGCAGATCTAGGGCGCATTCACACCGGGGCGGAGATCCGCTGTACACAGCGAGCGTCTTCACATATACAGACGTAGCGCAAAACATTCACACACTGCGATCGGCAGATCTAGGGCGCATTCACACCGGGGCGGAGATCCGCTGTACACAGCGAGCGTCTTCACATATACAGACGGAGCGCAAAACATTCACACACTGCGATCGGCAGATCTAGGGCGCATTCACACCGGGGCGGAGATCCGCTGTACACAGCGAGCGTCTTCACATCTATAGACGGAGCGCAAAACATTCACACACTGCGATCGGCAGATCTAGGGCGCATTCACACCGGGGCGGAGATCCGCTGTACACAGCGATCGTCTTCACATATACAGACGGAGCGCAAAACATTCACACACTGCGATCGGCAGATCTAGGGCGCAATCACACCGGGGCGGAGATCCACTGTACACAGCGAGCGTCTTCACATATACAGACGGAGCGCAAAACATTCACACACTGCGATCGGCAGATCTAGGGTGCATTCACACCGGGGCGGAGATCCGCTGTACACAGCGAGCGTCATCACATACATAGACGGAGCGCAAAACATTCACACACTGCGATCGGCAGATCTAGGAGTCATTCACACCGGGGCGGAGATCCGCTGTACACAGCGAGCGTCTTCACATATACAGACGGAGCGCAAAACATTCACACACTGCGATCGGCAGATCTAGGGCGCAATCACACCGGGGCGGAGATCCACTGTACACAGCGAGCGTCTTCACATCTATAGACGGAGCGCAAAACATTCACACACTGTGATCGGCAGATCTAGGGCGCAATCACACCGGGGCGGAGATCCGCTGTACACAGCGAGCGTCTTCACATATACAGACGGAGCGCAAAACATTCACACACTGCGATCGGCAGATCTAGGGCGCATTCACACCGGGGCGGAGATCCGCTGTACACAGCGAGCGTCTTCACATATACAGACGGAGCGCAAAACATTCACACACTGCGATCGGCAGATCTAGGGCGCATTCACACCGGGGCGGAGATCCGCTGTACACAGCGAGCGTCTTCACATCTATAGACGGAGCGCAAAACATTCACACACTGCGATCGGCAGATCTAGGGCGCAATCACACCGGGGCGGAGATCCGCTGTACACAGCGAGCGTCTTCACATCTATAGACGGAGCGCAAAACATTCACACACTGCGATCGGCAGATCTAGGAGTCATTCACACCGGGGCGGAGATCCGCTGTACACAGCGAGCGTCTTCACATATATAGACGGAGCGCAAAACATTCACACACTGCGATCGGCAGATCTAGGGCGCATTCACACCGGGGCGGAGATCCGCTGTACACAGCGAGCGTCTTCACATCTATAGACGGAGCGCAAAACATTCACACACTGCGATCGGCAGATCTAGGAGTCATTCACACCGGGGCGGAGATCCGCTGTACACAGCGAGCGTCTTCACATATACAGACGGAGCGCAAAACATTCACACACTGCGATCGGCAGATCTAGGGCGCATTCACACCGGGGCGGAGATCCGCTGTACACAGCGAGCGTCTTCACATCTATAGACGGAGCGCAAAACATTCACACACTGCGATCGGCAGATCTAGGGCGCAATCACACCGGGGCGGAGATCCGCTGTACACAGCGAGCGTCTTCACATATACAGACGGAGCGCAAAACATTCACACACTGCGATCGGCAGATCTAGGGCGCAATCACACCGGGGCGGAGATCCGCTGTACACAGCGAGCGTCTTCACATCTATAGACGGAGCGCAAAACATTCACACACTGCGATCGGCAGATCTAGGGCGCATTCACACCGGGGCGGAGATCCGCTGTACACAGCGCGCGTCTTCACATCACACACTGCGATCGGCAGATCTAGGAGTCATTCACACCGGGGCGCGTTTTTCTGCTCCCGAGCGACACCAGTCACCCCAAGGGCAACACAGGAAACAATCGTTCACACCGCGAGGGATCGAAAAATACATTTTTATCACCAGGCACCGGAGATCGTCTGATGTGATCGTCCCGTCCCTCCCAATTGGTTATTATAATAATTAAATAAAAATACATCTTAAAAAATGAAAGGCACCTCCCCCTCACCGCCGGCGCACAGCCCCCTTTTTATCTTAAAATCCGGTGTGAACCGACCCCCGGGGGGCGTATTATAACATATGGCGGCATCAAGAAATGACGATTGTAATTGATTCATTTATTGATATGTTTAATATCATTTATATTTGTATTTGTTATTTTTACTTCTATTATTACAATTATTATTATACAGGATTTATAGAGCGCCAATGATTGGGATTGATACATTTATTTATATGATTATTATAATTTATATATTTATTATTATTATTATTATTATTATTATTATTATACAGGATTTATAGAGCGCGCCAATGATTGTGATTGATTCATTTATCTATATGATTATTATAATTTAAGGGCCAGATTCTCGTAGAATCCGCGGTGGCGTAGCGCAAGCCATTTACACCACGCCGCCGCAATTTACCGGAGCAAGTGCCGTATTCTCAAAACACTTGCTCCGTAATTTGCGGCGGCGTAGTGTAAATGGGCCGGCGTAAGGCCGCGTAATTCAAAGGGGGCGGCTTTTATTTCAATTAAGCGCGCCCCCGCGCCGTTCGTAAAAATAGCCCAGTTCGCATGCTCCAGCTCACGACGGAAAACGTCAATGAAGCCGAAGTGAGCGTCATTTACGTAAAGCCCTATTCGCGAACGACTTAGTAAAACGACGGAAAAAGACGCCGCTGTCCCGACGCCATACTTGACATGGCATACGACGGCCCTTCGTAAACTTACCCCTCATATAGCAAGGTGTAAGTTTACGCTTACGGAAACTACGCAAACGACGACGCAAAAACGTTTGGGAATCGGCGTATCAGGCTCATTTGCATAGACAAATGAGAAATCGTCGTAAACGCCACCTAGCGGCCAGCGTGGAATTGATATATTTACCCCCCCCCCCTTCTCATGTCCCCGCTCTCTGTCTGCAACAAGCTCCCTCCTGTCCTTTTTATTTCCCTTTACCTTCTTGCAATCTATGGGCCGGAATCAGATACAATGGCGTATCTGTCCGGCCCGCGTAACGTATCTCCGATACGTTACGCCGCTCTAACTTCGGGCGCGAGTTCTTTATTCACAAAGAACTTGCGCCCTTAGTTAGAGCGGCGTAGCGCATGTGTTGCGGCGCAAGGCCGCGTAATTCAAATGAGGATGTAGGGGGCGTGTTTTATTTAAATTTCCCTTGACCCCGCGTTTTTTTACGTTTTACTAGAACGGCGCCGTCCGTAAAATCTCCCAGTGTGCATTGCTCTAAATGACGTGGCAAGGACGTCATTGCTTTCGTCGTGAAAGTAAATTACGTCCAGCCGTATTCGCGAACGACTTAGGCAAACGACGTAAAAATTTCAAAACTCGGCGCGGGAACGGCGGCCATACTTAACATTAGCTACCCCTCGTATAGCAGGGGTAACTATACGCCGAAAAAAGCCGAACGCAAACGACGTAAAAAAAAAAAACGCCGGGCGGTCGGTCGGTTCTGAATCGGCGTAACTCCTCATTTGCATATTCGTCGCGTAATAATACGGAAGCGCCACCTAGCGGCCGGCCTGGAATTGCAGCCTAAGATCCGACGGTGTAAGACACTCGCAGAGGGATATCTATGCGTAACTGATTCTATGAATCAGCCGCATAGATACGACCGTCGGAACTCAGAGATACGACGGCGTATCAGGATATACGCCGTCGTATCTCTTTCTGAATCCGGCCCAGGGAAACCTGACTTGAAGAATCTGCCTCTGCCTCTCCCGCTGCCCTCTCCCATGAAGGTCGCCACTGGACTCACTCAGACCCAGTGGATGGAAAGGAGGCGGAGTCTGTGTCTCCAACCACCTGACCCACCAAACAGGAAACACTTAACCCGCAGAATCCGCCACCACTTTACTCCTTCTCTTTTCTACTCGGAAACTGACCACCTCCGTGACGAAATCTCCCCCCTGGTCTTGTGCTGACCTGGCCGCCTCCGTCTACAACACTTTCCTGGACTCACTTGCTCCTCTCAATACACAAAGTATCAGGCCCCGACCATCCCGGCAGACTGACGACACCAGAAATCTCAAGAGACATAGCCGGGCACTAGAGCGAAGTGTGGCGTAAAACCAAATCTCAAGCTACAATTTACCCCAAAACAATGTGTCCCCCTAAAATACAATTCCTGCCTCCATACTGCCAAACACACCCACTTTGTCACCCCTCATTAATACTCCGTCCTCCAGTCCTTGTCGTCTCGTCTCTACTTTCTCCACCACCAACCTTCTCTGAGCTCCTACCTTACCGACGCCAACCGTCTTCAACCCTTACAATCTGGCTTTCGCTTACTACACTCCACTGAAACTGCCCTACTAAAACCCACTAATGATCTACTAACTGCTAAAACCAATGGCCACTACTATATACTCTTACTAGTCCGTACTCGTACTCCTACTACTCCGTACTCCTACTACTCCGTACTCGTACTACTCCGTACTCTTACTACTCCGTACTCGTACTACTCCGTACTCGTACTACTCCGTACTCGTACTACTCCGTACTCGTACTACTCCGTACTCTTACTACTCCGTACTCCTACTACTCCGTACTCTTACTACTCCATACTCTTACTACTCCGTACTCGTACTACTCCGTACTCGTACTACTCCGTACTCGTACTACTCCGTACTCTTACTACTCCGTACTCTTACTACTCCGTACTCGTACTACTCAGTACTCGTACTACTCCGTACTCGTACTACTCTGTACTCGTACTACTAAACCTCTCTGCGGCCTTTGATACTGTTGACCATTCCCTCCTCCTCAATAAACTCCACTCTTTTGGCCTTCAAGACTCTGCTTTCTCCTCGCTGTCCTCCTCCTCTCCACTTCCTCTTTCTGTAGGGGTACCCCAAGGTTCTGTACTTGAACACCTTCTCTTCTCTATCTATCTATACCTCCTCCCTTGGTCAATTAATAAACTCCCATGGCTTCCGGTTCCACCTCTTTGCTGGTGACACGCAAATCTATCTCTCTCCTCCTTGTCTCCAAATATCACCCTGTGACGGTATTAGAATGATATCCCCGTCAACGTTCCCTTCTTCCCATAACGAAAATCACCCCAATATTCCACGAGGAGGAATATCCCTGGAGTCGCCCCAATAAGCCACACATGAGACCAGCTTACTGCTGGAACAAGACAGAGTTTAATGGTTTTTCTTCTCAGCTTTTTATACAGTCCAAGACATTCAAGCAACAATGAAATCTCCACCCCCCCTAATCACACACTAAGGCTAATTACTAAAACATTCCAGACAGGTCGGCACCGACCGACAATTATCATGTCTAATCACTGCACATTCCTTAAACAGCATAACAACAAACCACCTTCACACACTGAGTTTCCTAAGCAGACGTTTCGTCTGCTTCCAGTTTGACACCTATTAACACCTCTGAGCATCACTAGGTTTTTAGACAGGGTTATCACACAATTAAAGGCCTTTCAAAAGCTAGCCTTATTTAACATATTAACAGTCCTTACAGAGAGAGATGAATCACACATGAACACCTGTTACCTCTAACCCACAGCACTAAATTAGCAGGGAGAGAATTAGACTGAAGCATATAGGCAAAAAGTCCTTCACAATGGCCCCCCTTTTTCTCCCTGCTCCGGCAACTCGGTTGGACCTTTCCTGGTCCAGTAGGGGTGACGGGTTCCAAGCTTTTAGTCCGAGGTTAACTCCGTTTGGCGTGACAATCCATCGGCATTCCCGTTTTGCTTGCCTGGGCGATAATGAATCGTAAAGTCATAGGGCTGTAAGGCCAAGCTCCAGCGTAGCAAACGGGCGTTGTCCCCTGAAACCCGGTTAAGCCACACCAAGGGGTTGTGATCGGTGATGAGAGTGAAAGCCCGGCCATAAAGGTAAGGTGTGAGTTTTTTTGAGTGCCCATACCAAGGCCAAACACTCTTTTTCAATGGTGGCATAACTGACCTCCCTTGGCAACAGTTTCCAACTCAGGTATGCCACCGGGTGCTCTCCTCCATCCTCCCCGATCTGGCTTAGTACTGCCCCCAGTCCAAACATTGAAGCATCTGTGTGGACAATAAATCTTTTGTTAGGATCTGGGGTAACCAACACCGGAGCATTAACCAGAGCAGTCTTTAGGGTTTGGAAAGCCACCTCGCATTCCGGGGACCACAGGTCTTGTCGGGGTAGCTTCTTTTTGGTCAAGTCGGTCAGGGGTTTGGCCAGGGCGCTATAGTCGGGTACAAAGCGTCTGTAATAGCCGGCTGTGCCCAAGAAAGCCATGACTTGTGTCTTGGTGTGGGGAGTGGGCCAATTGGCAACGGCCTCAATCTTAGCCGGCTCCGGCCGTTGCTTACCACATTCTACTCGGTGGCCCAAATATTGTACCTCCGCCATACCCAAATGACATTTGTCGGGTTTCAGGGTCAGCCCGGCCCCCTTGACCCTATCCAATACTACCCCTACGTGCTCTAGGTGCGCTTCCCATGTATCGCTGTAGATGGCGATGTCATCCAGGTAAGCGCAGGCGAAGCTCTGGAGACCCCCAAGTAACTGATCCACCATCCGTTGGAAGGTGGCCGGGGCGTTCTTCATCCCGAACGGCATAACCCGGAATTGGTATAGGCCGACTTGAGTCTGGCATCTTCTGCTAGGGGAATCTGCCAATATCCCTTGCATAGGTCTATTGTGGTCAGATACTTCCCTGCAGAGATACGGTCAAGCAGCTCGTCCATCCATGGCATCGGATAGGCGTCCGTAACTGTTTTGTCGTTGAGGCGCCGGTAATCTACACAGAAGCGGGTTGTCCCATCCTTCTTTGGCACTAAGACTACCGGCGAGGCCCAAGGACTTTCTGAGGGTTCGATTACGCCTAGCCGAAGCATCTCATCTATTTCCTTCCGCATCCCGTCCCGGACTGCTTCGGGGATACGGTAAGGAGGCTGTCTCAGGGGTGCCTGTCCTGGAGTCTCCACCTTGTGTACGGCTAGGCGTGTGTATCCAGGCTCCTGAGAGAATGTGGCCTGTTTTGTTTCTAGTAAGCGGCCAGCTTGAGCCCGCTCTTGCGGCTCCAGCTGTTCACCTAGCTGGACTTTCTCTATCTGGGTCGTCCCTTCGCTACTGCCCAATAGGTCGGGAAGGTGTAGGGTCTCTGTGTCTTCTCCTGCTGGTGCACAGATAGCGGCTACCTCCTCTGCCCGTTCCTGATAGGCCTTGAGCATGTTGATGTGAAAGGTTCGTTTCACATCTTCATCCTCGCAACTGGCTATCGTGTAGGTAGTGTTGCATATCTTTCCTATAACTTTATAGGGGCCCTGCCAGGCGGCCTGGAGCTTGTCTGTTCGGACCGGCCTTAATACCATGACCTTTTGGCCTATCTGAAAGCTCCGGTGCCTAGCCTGTCGGTCATACCATACCTTCTGGCGCTGTTGGGCCGCCTGGAGGTTCTCTCGCACTGTCTGGGCTAATTCCTCCATGCGGTCCCTCAGCTCCAGGACATAAGGTACAACCGGGGTCCCCTCAATTTCTGTTTGCCCCTCCCAGTGATCCTTGATGAGATCTAAGGGCCCCCTCACCCGCCTCCCATAGAGAAGTTCGAAGGGTGAGAATCCGGTCGATTCCTGCGGCACCTCTCGGTAGGCAAAGAGAAGGTGTGGCAGGAATCGCTCCCAATCCTTGTACGCCCCCGTGAACGACTTCAACATTTGCTTTAGCGTTCCGTTGAAGCGCTCGCACAGGCCGTTAGTCTGGGGGTGGTATGGGGAGCTAGTCAGGGATTTAACTCCACAGGTTTTCCATATCTGCTGGGTTACTTCGGCCGTGAATTGGGTACCTTGGTCGGACAGAACCTCCTTGGGAAAGCCTACTCTGGAAAATACTTTAACTAGGGCCTCTGCTACGGTCTCAGCCTGTATGTTAGAGAGCGCTACCGCTTCGGGGTAACGGGTGGCGTAGTCTACTATGGTGAGTATATACCGTTTGCCGGAACGGCTAGGTTGGGCCAGGGGCCCTATAATGTCCACGGCTACCCTTGTGAATGGTTCTTCAATAATGGGCATGGAAACTAGTTTAGCCTTTGGGTGGTCTCCCTTTTTACCTATACGTTAGCATACCTCGCACGTTTGACAATACGCCCTGACGTCGTCGGATACCCCAGGCCAGAAGAAGTTCTGGGTTATCCGATACCCCGTCTTGCGTATTCCCAAATGGCCTGCCAAGGGTACGTCGTGCCCAATCCTCAATAACTTCTGCCGGTACTTCCGGGGAACTACCAGCTGGCGTTTTTGCTTAGGCCCTGGTGCATTACCCCGGGTCTCGGTGAGCCTGTACAAGCGGCCTTCCTCCCAGATAAATTGCTCCTTCTCTAACCCCCCTTGGTCCCTCCTGGCTTTCTCTCGATACTTTCTGAGGGAAGGGTCTCCGGTCACCTCCCGCCCAAAGTCCTCTGGGGTGTCCCAGGGTAGGGGTTCTACAGTCAAGGGTAGGTTGGGTTGGCTTACCTGGGTCTCAGTAGGAAGCGGATGGCTCTCGGCAGCGCGACTTTGTGCTCTGGTGGTTACTGCGTGGGCCTCCTGAGCGGTGGTATAGGCGAACGCTGAAGTCAGGGGGCCAAGGTCATTGCCCAAGATGACTTCAGAAGGTAAGACTTTCATGACACCCACATGAACATTGCCAGCTCCCGCACCCCAGTCCAGGTGTACCTGTGCAGTAGGAATACGGTATACTGCCCCCCCTGCCACTCTCACAGCAATTGATTTCCCCAGTTTCTCTGACGCCTTAATAAGGTGTCTTTGTACCAACGTGATGGTCGCCCCACTGTCTCTTAATCCCCGGGCGGTTGTTCCGTTAACCATGACCAGCTGACAATGGTGTTTCCTGTTGTCCGTAATAACAGATTGTACCATGAGGGCTTCGTAAAGGGTGCCCAATGGTTCTTCCTGACCCAGCTCCTGGGGATCCCAAGCCGAGTCTACACAATGGGCTGCTGCTGGTGGGCGGTACCCCGGTTGAGACCAATTTGACCTGGTGTTGTCGTTCATGGGGAAATTCTGCTTGAAGTGACCCAGCTGTTTGCACCGGAAGCAGCGTTGTTCATTGTCCCCCTGGCGTGGATAGCGAGGGCTAGATGTCACCGGTCTGTTAGAAGGTTGGTACCTAGCAGCTGGTGGGTGTGAGGGTGCCGTTGGTCGTGGAGGTTGTACCCGTGGTGTGACCTGGTTTGTCTTGCGAGTATCAGCATATTCATCCGCCAACTCCGCGGCCTCTGGTAGAGTCATGGGCCTGCGATCTCTCACCCAGTCTTTGACATCCGTCTGGATGTGATTGTAAAATTGCTCCAGGAGCATTAGTTGCAAAATGTCCTCTGCGGTGGTGGCCTGGCTGCTGTTAACCCAGTTAGAGGCCGACAGGGACAACTGGCATGCCCATTCCGTGTAAGAGTCTTTCGTGGTTTTGCGTGAGTCCCTGAACTTCTGTCGGTGGGACTCTGGGGTTACTGCATAACGAGCCAGGAGCACTTCTTTAACCCGGGCGTAGCTATGGATATCCTGATCTGGCACGGTCCGGAAAGCATCAGAAGCTTTGCCTGACAGTTTGCCTGACAATATTGCAACCCACTCTCCTCTAGCTATTCGGTGCAGGTTACATTGTCGCTCAAAGTCTGCCAGGTAGTTATCAATCTCACAGTCCTTTTCATCAAAAGCTTTAAAAGCGCTAAACGGAATCTTCCTTGTGTCTGCTGTGCTGTACTCACTGTTCGGAGAATGTGCGGCTGCTTGTTGGACTGCTGCCAGTTTTAACTGTAGCTCTGCGTCTCTTATTTGTTTATCCTCCTGTAGCTCCATCACTTTCAGCACCATATCCGCCGTTGGGTTCGGACCGAACCATGCTAGCTTTTCTCTCATTATTTATTTATTTATTTATTATTTATTTATTAAAATTCTTAAAAGTACAAAAAAGTACAAAACGCAGTCAGTTACCCGTAGGCCTCGATGCGCCGAGAACAACAATACAGCAACAACCAAAAAAACACACACAGGCAGCGGAACAGATCAAATTTAAAATAGTAGCAGATCAAAGAACTATAAAAACCTATGTAATTCCATAGGCTAGACTGAAAAGCTCAGTTTTTAAAAGCTTCCTGAACTTAAAAAGATCATTCTCAAGCCTTCATTACTTTGTTGGCTGGCGATTCCTCTTCCTGAATCACTGGTGTCTCCATCTCTTGTACTGCTGGCGTTGCTGCAATCACGTTCTCCTGGTCTAGCTCCATTAATTCTGCTATGATGACCCGCTTGGTTTTGTTGCTAGCAATCCTTCCACGAACTTCCAGTAGTTCTTTTAGTGTATTTCTTTTAAGCCGGGTGTACCAGCCTTCCATTCACTGTTCCCAGTGTCTGCTTGGAATCCGGGTGTAAAGGAGATTAGAAGGGAAAATCCCACTGCTGCCACCATTTGTGACGGTATTAGAATGATATCCCCGTCAACGTTCCCTTCTTCCCATAACGAAAATCACCCCAATATTCCACAAGGAGGGATATTCCTGGAGTCGCCCCAAAAAGCCACACATGAGACAAGCTTACTGCTGGAACAACACAGACTTTAATGGTTTTCTTCTCAGCTTTTTATACAGTCCAAGACATTGAAGCAACAATGAAATCTCCACCCCCCCTAATCACACTCTAAGGCTAATTACTAAAACATTCTAGACAGGTCGGCACCGACCGACAATTATCATGTCTAATCACTGCACATTCCTTAAACAGCATAACAACAAACCACCTTCACACACTGAGTTTCCTAAGCAGACGTTTCGTCTGCATCCAGTTTGACACCTATTAACACCTCTGAGTATCACTAGGTTGTAGACAGCGTTGTCACACAATTAAAGGCCTTTCAAAAGCTAGCCTTATTTAACATATGAACAGTCTTTACAGAGAGAGATGAATCACACATGAAACACCTGTTACCTCTAACCCACAGCATTAAGTTAGCAGGGAGAGAATTAGACTGAAGCATATAGGCAAAAAGTCCTTCACACACCCAAACCGTCCTCTCTGCTCCTCCCAAGACCTCCTACTCTCTAGTTCCCATGTCTCCTCCTCCTCCCATGCTCATCTCCAGTACTTTCCCAGAGCCTCTCCCATCCTCTAGAACTCCCTACCCCAATCTGTCCGGTTACCTCCTACTCTGTCCACTTTTAGGCGATCCCTGAAAACGCATCTCTTCAGGGAAGCCTATCCTGCCTTCAGATAATAACCGAATCTTCTATTTCTCCCATCAGTTCATCTGTTCCAAGTTATTACTTTTTGTTTCATCAGCCCCTCCCTATTAGATTGTGAGCTCCCAGGTGCAGGGCCCTCCTAACCCTCTTGTATTGAATTGTATTGTCCCCCCTTATATTCTAAAGTTCTGTTCAAACTATATGAATCCTGTCTCTGATGTGTGGACTATAAAGAAGATTCCAAGGTCAATATGTGTTTTTTTTTCTACATAAAGAATATTGTGGATCACATGACCAACTCCAAGAGGATGGACGAGGACCAGAACCATGTAATGGACCGGGTACTACACCTGACCCTGGAGATCATATACCTGCTGACCGGAGAGGTGAGGAGGATTCTGGGAGGTCACATGACTTCACTCTTATCTCTATTAATAAAACACAGACCTGACCGGAGGGGTGAGGAGGATTCTGGGAGGTCACATGACATCACTCTTATCTCTATTAATAAAACACAGACCTGACCGGAGAGGTGAGGAGGATTCTGGGAGGTCACATGACATCACTCTTATCTCTATTAATAATACAGACCTGACCGGAGAGGTGAGGAGGATTCTGGGAGGAGGTCACATGACATCACTCTTATCTCTATTAATAATACAGACCTGACCGGAGAGGTGAGGAGGATTCTGGGAGGAGGTCACATGACATCACTCTTATCTCTATTAATAAAACACAGACCTGACCGGAGGGGTGAGGAGGATTCTGGGAGGTCACATGATATCATTGTTCCTTTTTTGATACAGAGTTTTCCTCCTGTAAAGTCTGGTGATCGTCTCACCATCACGGTTCCTCAGTCCTTGAAACCTAAGGGGGACAGTGACCAGAAGATCCTGGAACTGACCAATATGATCACTGAGCTGCTGACAGGAGAGGTGAGGAGGATTCTGGGAATTCTGGGACATTATCCAGTAACAGACAAGGGGTGTGTCTGGATGGTGACGGTATCATTGTGTGTGTCAGGTTCCTATAAGGTGTCAGGATGTCACTGTCTATTTCTCCATGGAGGAGTGGGAGTATTTAGAAGGACACAAGGATCTCTACAAGGACGTCATGATGGACAATCAGCCGCCCCTCACATCACCGGGTAAGAGGAGACTTTATTGTAAAGGAGAGAGCAGTACGGAGGCTCCACCTAGATCCCCCATCATCTGATAAACACATAGAAACAATGTATTCAGTCAGTGTGTGTGTTTCCTACAGATGGATCCAGTAACGGGAACCCACCAGAGAGATGTCCCCGTCCTCTGTATTCCAGGGATTATTCCACACAGGAAGGTCACACCATCCCCCACCATCATCAGGTAGATGAGGAACAATCACTGGTTGTTATATATTATACACAAGGTTGTTTGTTACAATGAATATTTATTATATATTCAGAGTGGAGACCTCGGGGATTATAATATTGTAGTTAAGGGAGATTATAAAGAAGAGGATGAGGAGTATGGAGTGATGGAGGAGTTTTCTGATGGATACAATGACATTATGGAGTCACCTAATACCAGGAACCCACCAGAGAGATGTCCCCGTCCTCTGTATTCCCGGGATTCCACACAGGAAGATCAGTATTATGAGGTAGATTGGCCTAAAAAATCCTAAACCATCAAAGAAAAACAATGTAATTATATTGTATAGTTTTTAATTACATTTGTATTGTTGTGTTGCCCATAATTTAGGATGAAGACCAAATTCCTCAAACAGAAGAAAACGAGGAGAAAACACAAAGGTCACCACTGAGCAGCCCGTCTTATAAAGAGGAGGAAAATATTTCAGAGATTAGCGCAGGTGAGAAACAAAACCAGAACACTGGATCTCCACCACCCGTATCATTGTATGACACCAATCCCTTCCCGACACTCTCCAACTCCAGAAATTTCTGTTGGTCTTTTCCTCTTCCTCTATTGTTCTTCTCTTCCTCTGTGTTGGTCTCTTCCTGTTCCTCTATTGTTCTTCTCTTCCTCTGTGTTGGTCTCTTCCTGTTCCTCTATTGTTCTTCTCTTCCTCTGTGTTGGTCTCTTCCTGTTACTCTATTGTTCTTCTCTTCCTCTGTGTTGGTCTCTTCCTCTTCCTCCATTGTTCTTCTCTTCCTCTGTATTGGTCTCTTCCTGT
The DNA here is from genome assembly GCF_905171775.1 of Rana temporaria. Lineage (NCBI taxonomy): Eukaryota > Metazoa > Chordata > Amphibia > Anura > Ranidae > Rana > Rana temporaria. The sequence goes on from NC_053496.1 coordinate 189,913,947, forward strand.
TCCTCTATTGGTCTTCTCTTCCTCTGTGTTGGTCTCTTCCTGTTCCTCAGTTGTTCTTCTCTTCCTCTGTGTTGGTCTCTTCCTGTTCCTCAGTTCCTCTTCTCTTCCCCGTGTTGACCTCTTCTTGTTCCTCTTCTCTTCCTCTGGAATGGTCTCTTCCTGTTCTATAGTTGTTGTTCTCTTTCTTTTTGTTGGTCTCTTCCTGTTCCTCAGTTGTTCTTCTCTTCCACTGTGTTGTCCTGTTCCTTTATTCCTCTTCTCTTCCTCGTGTTGACCTCTTCCTGTTCCTCAGTTACTCTTCCCTTCCTCTGGAAGGGTCTCTTCCTGTTCTTTAGTTGCTGGTCCCTTCCTTTGTGTTGGTCTCTTCCTATTACTCAGTTATTCTTCTCTTCCTCTATGTTGGTCCCCGCATGTTCCTAAGTCCATCTTCTCTTCCTATATGTTGGTCTCTTCCTGTTCCTCAGTTCTTCTCTTCTTCTATGTTGGTCTCTTCCTGTTCCTCAGTTGTTCTTCTCTACCTATATGTTGGTCTCTTCCTTTTCCTCAGTTTATCTTATCTTCCTCTGCATTGGTCTCTTCCTGTTCCTCTGCCACTCTTCCTCTGTATTGGTCTCTTCCTGTTCCTCTTCTCTTCCTCTGTATTGGTCTCTTCCTGTTCCTCTTCTCTTCCTCTGTATTGGTCTCTTCCTGTTCCTCTTCTCTTCCTCTGTATTGGTCTCTTCTTGTTCCTCTGTTACTCTTCTCTTCCTCTTTGATGGTCTCTTCTTGTTCCTCTGTTGCTCTTCTCTTTCTCTGTATTGATCTCTTTTTCTTCCTCTGGGTTGTCGTTTTCAATTGTAAAAACGTATTTATTTTTTTACGGACAGATGAGAATGACATCAGAGAAAATCCAAGTTGCCGTCTCGTCTTCCCTCCATATTGTAAAGAAGAAGAAGAAGATCTATTCTGTGATCCTCCAGGAGAACACAATCCTAACCCAGATATGTTTTCAGGATTTTGCCGTGTGGATAGATCACCCGATCCTTCCAATCCAGTGGAATCTTCTCCGAATAGATCACATGCATTGACTTTGAATCCTCACCGAGGGATCACCTTCCCGGATCCCTCTGAGCCCGAGGAATCTTCTCCCCTTCCGTTAGATTCCGGTACCCTGAATATCCTTCCAGAACTGCACGGCGTGGGCCGATTTCTGGATTCTTCCAATCTGATACAATCCATCAAATCCGAGCCTACTACCTCAGATTTCGATCCTTACCACATGGATAGACACCAGGTAGGATTTCTGCAACAGGAACCGAGCAACTTCACCCAACGGCTGGCACACAAAGGCCGCAGGACCTACCAGTGTCCAGAATGTGGCAAAAGCTTCAACCACAGCGGCAACCTCATTGTACATCGCAGGATCCACACCGGAGAGAAACCCTTCCAGTGTCTTCATTGTGGAAAGGCTTTCGCTCATCGGTCAAATCTCGTCCAGCATCAGATCGTACACCGAGGAGAGGAACCATTACCATCCATGGTGTATAGGAACAGCCTAAGAGGACTGGCACCATTACCATCCATGGTGTACAAGAATGGACTAAGAGGACTGGCACCATTACCATCCGTGGTGTATAAGAATGATCTAGGAGGTCAGGCAGTGCCACCATCCGTGGTGTATAAGAATGATCTAGGAGGTCAGGCAGGGCCACCATCCGTGGTGTATAAGAATGACCTAAGAGGACAGGCAGGGCCACCATCCGTGGTGTATAAGAATGACCTAAGAGGACAGGCAGGGCCACCATCCGTGGTGTATAAGAATGACCTAAGAGGACAGGCAGGGCCACCATCCATGGTGTATAAGAATGACCTAAGAGGACAGGCAGGGCCACCATCCGTGGTGTATACGAATGACCTAAGAGGTCAGGCAGGGCCACCATCAACTGGGCAAGCAAATGGCATAAGGGGACAGGCAGCCTCAACATCTGCTATGTATGGCAACAGTTTAGAAGGACCGGCACTACCACCATCCACCCTGTATGGAAATGGCGTAGGAGGAACGGCATCATCACAGTCCACCGTATATGGAAATGGCGTAGGAGGACAGACAACATCACCATCTGCTTTGTATGGGAGCGGCCTATCTCCGATACTGGGAGCCAGGAGACAACAGATGGCTTGTGACGTATTTTCATAATTACGCTCCACTCTGCAATGTGTTCCCTTACTCCTATGCATGACTCCCCTCTCCTTCTTCTGTGTGACCCTCCTCCCCCTCTCCTCTGATGTGTGGCCCACCTCCCCCTCTCCTCTGATGTGTGGCCCACCTCCCCCTCTCCTCTGATGTGTGACCCTGTTCCCCCTCTCCTCTGATGTGTGGTCCATCCTCTCCTTTCCTCTGATGTGTGGCCCACCTCCCCCTCTCCTCTGATGTGTGGCCCACCTCCCCCTCTCCTCTGATGTGTGACCCTCCTCCCCCTCTCCTCTGATGTGTGGTCCATACTCTCCTTTCCTATGATGTGTGGCTCCCCTCCCCTCTCCTCCTTTCCTCTAATGTGTGGCCCACCTCCCCCTCTCCTCTGATGTGTGGCCCACCTCCCCCTCTCCTCTGATGTGTGGCCCACCTCCCCTCTCCTCTGATGTGTGGCCCACCTCCTCTTCCACCTCTGTTACACTTCTCCTCTGATGTGTGGCCCACCTCCTCTTCCCCTCTGTTACACTTCTCCTCTGATGTGTGGCCCACCTCCCCCTCTCCTCTGATGTGTGGCCCACCTCCTCTTCCCCTCTGTTACACTTCTCCTCTGATGTGTGGCCCACCTCCCCCTCTCCTCTGATGTGTGGCCCACCTCCCCTCTCCTCTGATGTGTGGCCCACCTCCTCTTCCCCCCTGTAACACTTCTCCTCTGATGTGTGGCCCTCCACCCCCTTTGCTCCTCAGCTCCCCAGGTGTGACTATCCTTCTCTTCTATGACTCTCCTTCTCATTGTGACTTTTCTCCCTTTCCTCGTTCCCTGTGTCGACCTCTTCCCTCTCCCCTGTATAACTCTTTCCACCCCTCGTATTACTCTCCTTATTCTCTATTCCTTAACCTTCCTCCTCTCGGATCCCCTCTTTGTGTGACTCTCTTCTATACTCTTTCCATGTTCCTCTCTGAGGTTCTTCTCCTCCTCAGCTTTGTGCTCTTCTACTCCTCTCCTCTGAGGTTCTTCTCCTCCTCAGCTTTGTGCTCTTCTACTCCTCTCCTCTGAGGTTCTTCTCCTCCTCCTATCGTTCTTCTCCTTATCATTGTCCTCAGCTTTGTGCTCTTCTACTCCTCTCCTCTGAGGTTCTTCTCGTCCTCAGCTTTGTGCTCTTCTACTCCTCTCCTCTGAGGTTCTTCTCCTCCTCCTATCGTTCTTCTCCTTATCATCGTCCTCAGCTTTGTGCTCTTCTACTCCTCTCCTCTGAGGTTCTTCTCCTCCTCCTATCGTTCTTCTCCTTATCATTGTCCTCAGCTTTGTGCTCTTCTACTCCTCTCCTCTGAGGTTCTTCTCGTCCTCAGCTTTGTGCTCTTCTACTCCTCTCCTCTGTGGTTCTTCTCCTCCTCAGCTTTGTGCTCTTCTACTCCTCTCCTCTGAGGTTCTTCTCCTCCTCCTATCGTTCTTCTCCTTATCGTCCTCAGCTTTGTGCTCTTCTACTCCTCTCCGTACTGATATGCCTATTTTGTTGCCCTGCAGATGGACATCCCACCAGGAGAGCCTCCGAGTGGCGTTGTGTTCCGTCTCCGGACTGTAAAGTGGAATATGAAGACATCTCAGAAGATCCTCCAGAGGAAAACCCCATTGCCTCCAATATGAATCTCGGACCTGGGGAAAGATCACCAACAACCCCTCGTCCTGTGGAATCTTCCCTGGATAAGTCCAATATCATCACTCCAAATATCCATTCGGAACTTCCCAGTGCAGAGGGATCACCAGATCCAGTGGATCTCTCTCCTAGTCATGACGTTCCCTCAGATATCTATGGAACAATGGGCATGGGTAGCGTACCCGACCTCTCATATCGGACAGAACCTTTACCTTTTACATCACATACTGTCAACCATAAAACCCAACCAGGACTTCATAGTTTGAACAAATCGGCAGATCCCAATGATCCTGAGGGGTCTTCTAACGGCAACTCCCATTCCAGTGTCTCGAAAAGGCATCTTCACCGTCCAGATTTATTACCGGATCCCTTTCATTTTATGGATTCTTCTTTTAAATCAAATCTGGTTAACTCAAATGTCCATCCGGGAGATTCTACTTCAGAGGAGAGATCCCCGAAATCCCCTAAAAGGGCAGAACCGACTCTCAACAGGCAATGTGGCCCATCGCAGAAACCGCCGCACAGAGAACGAAGAATATATCAGTGTCCCGAGTGCGGCAAATGTTTCAAGCAAAGCGGCAACCTGATTGTCCACCGGAGAATCCACACGGGTGAGAAGCCCTTCCAGTGTCTTCACTGCGGAAAAGCCTTTGCCCATCAGTCAAACCTGGTCCAGCATCAGATTGTACACCGAGGGCAGGCGCCGCCGCCTCCGTCCACCACGTACGGGAACGGCTTATCGTCACCCTTAGAAGTCAGGAGGCATCAGAGGACTTGTGACGTGTTTTCCTGTTCGTATTGCGGGAAGTGTTTCAAGCACATGTCCAATCTGGTGACCCACGAAAGGGTCCACCTGGGCGAGAAGCCCTTTTCATGTTCAGAGTGCGGGAAAAGCTTCAAGCAGAAGTCCGCTCTCATCTCACACTGCATCATTCACATGGGCGAGAAGCCCTTCCCGTGCCCTGATTGCGGGAAGTGTTTCAAGCAGAGCTCGGCGCTCAGCATGCACATGAAGATTCACACGGGCGAGCGGCTCTACGCCTGCACCGAGTGCGGGAAAAGTTTCAGGGACAACTCGGCTCTTGCCAGGCACTATCGGATGCACACGGGGGAAAAGCCGTACCCCTGCACCGACTGCGGTAAACGTTTTGCCCACGTAGCCAACCTCATTCCTCATCAGCGCATTCACACGGGGGAAAGGCCGTACGCGTGTTCAGACTGCGGGAAGGGCTTCTCCTCCAAATCCTACCTCGCCGAGCACCAGACCATCCACACAGACAGCAAGCCCTTTCCGTGTCTCGAGTGCGGCAAGTCCTTCAAACAGAAAACTATCCTCCTACAACACCAGAAAACGCATGAGATGGACACGCCCTTCATATGCCCCGAGTGCGGCAAAGGCTTCAAGGGGAAGGCCACTCTGGACCAGCATCTGAGTGTCCACGCCGGGGACAGATCGTATATGTGTTTGCAGTGCGGTCAAAGTTTTTCTCAGAAACCCCACCTGGCCTTACATGAGAGGCTCCACCACTCTCAATGATTGGGACAAACGTTTCCTAAGTGTCTTATCCATCCCATATACGTCTAATAAAAGTCTTTTACCAAACCATGTCCATGTCTTGGTGTTACAAGGCCTCATGAAGGGTTGGGTTTCATCCACCATTGGCAAAAGCCGAAGTTACCGACCGGGTATAAGAATTTGACCCGGTATAGGTATTCGACCCGGTATACGTATTACCGGCCACAATAAATAGAATGGCCTCTCGATATCCGGTTCAGATCTGGAACGGGCGACTCAACAGTTCCAGAGTTCTTCTATAGGTTCTTCTGAAGGTCATACTCATTTCCTTATCGTGTAGGGTCTCAAACTGGCGGCCCTCCAGCTGTTGCGAAACTACAAGTCCCATGAGGCATTGCAAGGCTGACAGTTACAAGCATGACTCCCACAGGCAGAGGCATGATGGGACTTGTAGTTTCACAACATCTGGAGGGCCACCAGTTTGAGACGCCTGGACTGTAGCATGTCCAGTGCCTGTGATCTGACAATATGGTTCCTCCTATCGATATGGTTCCCGTCTTGACTGCAGGCGCAATCCGAGCCGACGGAAATCACTGAAACTGAGCAGCTGTAGCTCGAGGTCCAGGGCGACGTGAAATTCGGCCTCACTGCTGCGCTTGCTCGGCCTCCTGGCTCTCTTTTTAACATCCTCCAATCCACAGGGATGTTAAGGAATGAGCCTGAAAGCCACCCGAGGTTCGTAGATTTCCGTGGGCTTCGTCTGCGCCTGTGTAGTCAAGCAGGGAATCATATCGATAGGGGAACTAGATCGTCAAGACACCGGGACAAGGTCATCAAGAGCCCAGGGCAAACATGCCCCAAATTGTCGTTGTCCCCCCCCCCCCCCAGTCCTCAAGATTTTTGACCATTGTGTCAGCAAAAATCCCCCCCCCCCCCCCAAACAAAAAAAATAATTAGCGCTAATCTGCATGCTTAGCTCAAAGCCCCTCCCAGCAAAAATCCCCCTTCCTAGCCCAAATCCTCGACCCCTCAAATCCCCCATCCTAGCACATTTCGCCGCCCCCCCCCCCCCAATTTCTCCTCCTAGCACAAATGCCCCCCAATCATGCCCATTAGCACAAATCTCCCCCTCTCAACAAAAAAAATCCCCCCCTCTCCCAAATCCCTTCTCGTAGCACATCTCCACAAATTTCCCCTCCAAGAACACTTCTTACCTCCTGCTGCCCTCCCAACACAAATCCCCCTCCCCAATCTCCTTGCGGTGCCCCCGAACTTCACATTATACCACAGTGCCCAGGGCAGCTGCCCCTCCTGCTTACCCAGGCCCTGAGCATGCCTATTATAACCCGTTGGGCCAGTTATGATATAGGTGGGGGGGGGGGGGTATTGATAAATAATGTGCAGGGCACCTCTATATGTTCTGTGCAAATTGACTTGTTATTCGATTATTTTCTCTCCAGGTCAGGTGTCCTTCATTCATTTGTTGCCCAATAGGAACGTACAATAAATAGCTCTGAGAATTGTTTTTAAAAATCCATCCCTTAGTGATGGTGGTCAGGTTTGTTCACCCAGAAGCCCCTTTACTAGACACACCTACTGAGCCCCCCCCCCCCCCATTGAGAGGAACGTAGTCAGGTACATAGAGGGATTCGAATGTTCTTCAGTTGGTATTACATACAGCCCTCTACCCCAGGTTCCCACTGGTAGGGGCAGGGCTGGCAGGCATGCTTAGAAGGTCCTATCTTACATCTGGGGACCTCTAGTGGCTTCAACAACACCTGCACCCCTACTCTGGTTTCTCTTCAGAACGAAAGAAATCTTCTCGGCCTTTTGGCTAAGATCAAGTGTAGTACCTGTTCTTATCAGTTGCCAGTAGGTGGCGCTCTGCTGACCGTCCCTAGTACTCGGTGAGGTGGAAAGGGATGGCGGTCGGCGGACGCTAAGCCTGCTGGCGTGGGGGTGGAAGCCTTCTGATTTGGACGGAGAGGCATGAGGTCGAAGCTGGAGGGCTGGGCCCCTGTCCTGCCTCAGTCAGTTGTTCGGGAGAGAACCCTTCTCTTTTCCCCCGGGAGGAGCGGTTAGTATTTCCCGAATGTGATTAGGTGGGATGGGGGTAGTGCCTGCTGAGGTGGGCTCTCCCCGATCTCTTCTCCTACCTTCCTGGCTGGGAAGGGTGCTGCCGGTCCGGAACGGGGGTCAGGGACCGAGCCTGTGGAGATAGTACCCCTGGAGTAGCAGTCCAGGGGTGCCATACATTGCACTGAGTGTGTGAGGGGCACTTACTGTGTGGCACTTTGGTCACGATCTCCACATACACCTTTTTAACACCTGCCTCTAGGGCCGGGCCTTTTGGCTAGGACCAGGGGAATTTTTGTTTCTGGCCGGAGGGCCGCCCATCGTATTGCACGTTGGAAACCGGTGACCACACTCTCCTCCACTGAGGCCAATCAGCACAGCTTGGTCACTGCCCCACCCCCATCCTGATCATTATTATGGAATAGACCCCAACCCCCCCGGTCATTATTATGGAATAGACCCCAACCCCCCCGGTCATTATTATGGAATAGACCCGAACCCCCCGGTCATTATTATGGAATAGACCCCAACCCCCCGGTCATTATTATGGAATAGACCCCCAACCCCCCTGGTCATTATTATGGAACTGACCCCCAACCCTCCTGGTCATTATTATGGAACTGACCCCCAACCCCCCAGTCATTATTATGGAATAGACCCCAACCCCCCGGTCATTATTATGGAATAGACCCCCAACCCCCCCCCCCCCCCGGTCATTATTATGGAATAGACCCCCAACCCCCTTGGTCATTATTATGGAACTGACCCCCGACCCTCATGGCCACAGTCATGAATATTGCATTGCCCTCCCCCCCATGGCCATTCATATGGAGGTGCCCCCTTTGAGGCCATATCTTCCTCCACCCTTCTGAATACACAGGATTTTGGGGGTGTCTGTGGGTTAGCAGTGTCCCCAGACCTGGGATGTTATTAGTATGTGTGGGGGAGGGGGGGGGACCCCTAGGACCACAGAGGTCACCTGGTTGCTTTCAAAGCACAAATGTCCTATACTGCAGCTTACCAGTCCTTGTATGGGGCGGCTGCATTCCTTTTCTTTTTTTTCAGGCTGTTCCCCTTTTTTTAACTTTCACTTGGTGATCCTGCCAGTCATGCACTTCCTGTCCCAGGGTGACAACGCTCACTCACTGCACTGTACTTATGGAGGAAGAGGAGCAGAGTTGTCACCCTAGGACAGGACTACATAACACCCCCCCCACCTCTACTAAAGTCGGGAGTGCAGCAGAGAGCACAGGAAGTTCTCAGCTCACAAGCTTTCTGGCAGGATCGTCCTTACCGAACAGATATAACAAAAGGCTTTCAATGGGATATTCCAAAAAATAAACAGAGAGAGGTCAAATAAAAAGATGCTCGTGGTTGGGGGTTACACGCCCTTTAATTGTAGCTCTGCAGCCAAAGTCCAGAGAGCACCCCACATGGTGGGTGGTCGGTTCTCCATCCTGATCCCGGCTTTGGGTTCCATCCTCGCTCTCTCCGCACCATGAGCCACCAATCACAGTGGCTGTAAAAAATAAAATACCTGCTTTGATATGTTCCGTGTGGGAGGGATAGCGAGGATAGTGGGTGTGTCCAAGAACACTCCTCCCTCATCATAAGCTGGGGCGGTTCCCAGATCACCAGGAAGTGAGGTGGACTGGAGCTCCAAAAACCGAAAATGCCCTCAAAACAAAACTTTAACCGCTTGCCGACCGACCGTCGCACGCACTTTTACGTCGGCAGAATGGGCGTGTATATATATGCCCCTGCCGCGAGCTGCGGGACTCCATGTCCGCCGGTGTGTCACAGAGCGGCAGAACAGGGGGATGCCCATGTAAACAAGGCATCTCCCTGTTCTGCCTAGTGACAGGACAGAGATCGTCTGTTCCCTGTCATCAGGAGCGGTGATCAATGTTGTGTCACTTGTAGCCACGCCTCCACACAGTTAGAATCACTCCCTAGGACACACTTAACCCCTTCCTCGCCCCCCTAGTGTTTAACCCCTTTACCTGCCAGTGTAATTTTCACAGTAATCAGTGCATTTTTATAGCTCTGATGCGAATGGTCCCAAAATAGCGTCAAAAGTGTCCGATGTGTCCGCCGCAATATCGCAGTCCCGAAAAAAAAAAAAAAAATCGCAGGTCACCACCATTACTAATAAAAAAAAATGCCATAAAACTATCCCCTATTTTGTAGACGCTATAACTTTTGCGGAAACCAATCAATAAACGCTTATTGCGATTTTTTTTACCAAAAAGAAGAATACGTATCGGCCTAAACTGAGGAAAAAATATTTTTTTTATATATTTTTGGGGATATTTATTATAGAAAAAAGTAAAACATTTATTTTTTTATTTTTAAAATTCTCGCTCTATTTTTGTTTATGGCGCAAAAAATAAAAACCGCAGAAGTGATCAAATACCACCAAAAGAAAGCTCTATTTGTGGGGAAAAAAGGACGTCAGTTTTGATTGGAAGCCACGTCGCACGACCACGCAATTGTCAGTTAAAGCGACGCAGCGCCGAATCGCAAAAAATGGCCCGGTCATTGGGCAGCCAAATGGTTCCGGGGCTGAAGTAGTTAATGGTTTTGGGGGTCTTGGAAGAACTCTTATAAAAAGTCACCAGATATGAGATTTCGGAGGTCCGACGTCTCGTGTGGCTTTCATTTCGGAGTTCTGGAGGAAGTCCGAGGCCGGCCGTGGGCTGTGATGTGGGACCAGCTTTCATTTCTGAGTCCTGGATTTCTGAGTCCTGGAGGAAGTCCGATGCCGGCCGTGGGACAAGATTTAATTTCGAAGTCCTGGAGGAAGTCCGAGGCCGGCCGTGGGCTTTGATGTGGGACAAGCTTTCATTTCTGAGTCCTGGAGGAAGTCCGAGGCCGGCCGTTGGACAAGATTTAGTTTCGGATTCCTGGAGGAGGTCCGAGGAAGGCCGTGGCCCTTGACGTGGGACAAGATTTCATTTCGGAGTCCTGGAGGAAGTCCGAGGCCAGCCGTGGGCTTTGACGTGGGACAAGCTTTCATTTTGGTGTTCTGAAGAAGTCCGAGGCCGGCCGTGGGTTTTGACGTGGGACAAGATTTCATTTCGGAGTCCTGGAGGAAGTCCGAGGCCGGCCGTGGGCTTTGAGGTGGGACAAGCTTTCATTTTGGTGTTCTGAGGAAGTCCGAGGCCGGACCGTGGGCTTTGACGTGGAACAAGATTTCATTTCAGAGTCCTGGAGGAAGTCTGAGGCCGGCCGTGGGCTTTGATGTAGGACAAGCTTTCATTTTTGAGTCCTGGAGGAAGTCCGAGGCCGGCCGTGGGCTTTGATGTGGGACAAGCTTTCATTTTTGAGTCCTGGATTGAAGTTCAAGGCCGGCTGTGGGCTTTGATGTGGGACAAGCTTTCATTTCTGAGTCCTGGAGGAAGTCCGAGGCCGGCCATGGGACAAGATTTAATTTCGAAGTCCTGGAGGAAGTCCGAGGCCGGCCGTGGGCTTTGACGTGGGACAAGCTTTCATTTTGGTGTTCTGAGGAAGTCCGAGGCCGGACCGTGGGCTTTGACGTGGGACAAGATTTCATTTCAGAGTCCTGGAGGAAGTCCGAGGCCGGCCGTGGGCTTTGATGTGGGACAAGCTTTCATTTTTGAGTCCTGGATTGAAGTTCAAGGCCGGCTGTGGGCTTTGATGTGGGACAAGCTTTCATTTCTTTCTTTCTACGGAAAGGTTTTTTCACAGTAAGAGCTGTGAAAATGTGGAACAGACTCCCTCCAGAGGTGGTTCTGGCCAGCTCAGTAGATTGCTTTAAGAAAGGCCTGGATTCTTTCCTAAATGTACATAAAATAACTGAGTACTAAGATTTGTAGGTAAAGTTGATCCAGGGTAAATCCGATTGCCTCTCGGGGATCAGGAAGGAATTTTTTCCCCTGCTGTAGCAAATTGGATCATGCTCTGCTGGGGTTTTTTGCCTTCCTCTGGATCAACTGTGGGTATGGAGTTGGGTGTATGGGATTGTATTGTGTTTTTTATTTTGTTTGTTTATTTTTTTGAGGTTGAACTGGATGGACTTGTGTCTTTTTTCAACCTGACTAACTATGTAACTATGTAACTATTTCTGAGTCCTGGAGGAAGTCCGAGGCCGGCCGCGGGACAAGATTTAGTTTCGGATTCCTGAAGGAGGTCCGAGGCCGGCCGAGGGCTTTGATGTGGGACAAGCTTTCATTTATGAGTCCTGGAGGAAGTCCGAGGCCGGCCGTGGGCTTTGATGTGGGACAAGCTTTCATTTCTGAGTCCTGGAGGAAGTCCGAGGCCGGCCGTGGGACAAGATTTAATTTCAAAGTCCTGGAGGAAGTCCGAGGCCGGCCGTGGGACAAGATTTAATTTCGGAGTCCTGGAGGAAGTCCGAGGCCGGCCGTGGGACAAGATTTAATTTCGGAGTCCTGGAGGAAGTCCGAGGCCGGCCGCGGGCTTTGATGTGGGACAAGCTTTCATTTCTGAGTCCTGGAGGAAGTCAGAGGCCGGCCGTGGGCTTTGATGTGGGACAAGCTTTCATTTTTGAGTCCTGGAAGTCCGAGGCCGGCCGTGGGACAAGATTTAATTTCGAAGTCCTGGAGGAAGTCCGAGGCCGGCCGTGGGACAAGATTTAATTTCGGAGTCCTGGAGGAAGTCCGAGGCCGGCCGTGGGTTTTGATGTGGGACAAGAACTTCCCCGTCCTCACAAAGCCCATCCCGCACTCGGCACAGAAGAAGCGTTTCTCCGCCCGGTGAATCTTCTGGTGCCGGGTGAGGACGGAGCTGCTGACGTAACTTTTGCCGCACTCGGGGCAGATGTGCGGCTTCAGTCCTGTGTGGCTCCTCTGGTGCTTGGCCAGGTCGGAGCTGCTGACAAAGCACTTGGCACATTCCGAGCACGGGTACGGCTTCTCCCCGGTGTGGACCCTCTGGTGGATGACCATCTGAGAGCGGGTCAGGAAGCTCTTCCCGCACTCGGAGCAGACAAACTGCTTCTCGCCCGTGTGGATCTTCTTGTGGCGGAAGAGGTTGGAGCTGCAGGTGAAGAATTTCCCGCACTCGGGGCACGTGTACGGCTTGAGTCCCGTGTGGGACCTGCCGTGTTTGGTTAGCTCTGACCTACTGGTGAAGCACTTCCCGCACACGGCGCACGAATACGGCTTCTGGCCCGTGTGGATCCTGTGGTGTATGGCGAGGCTGGATTGTTTGCTGAAGAGCTTCCCGCACTCCGAGCATTGGAAAGGTTTCTCCCCCGAATGAACCCGGTTGTGCCGAATAAGATCCGCATTACTCCGCAAACACTTTCCGCACTCGGCGCAGGAAAACCGCTTTCCTTTCACTGCTTTGTGACCGGGTTTCGGGAGGATCTGCCGCGGCTTTTTTTTTGGACCAACAACGTCCCACTTGAAGCAAACCACGTCTGTGACTTCTCCTTCCAACGAAGCCTCCTGAGGAATAAGAGCCGATGGACATTGTGGGGGAACATCAGGTTCTTCTAGAAGTCCTTCATCAGAAACGAAGAGTTCCTCCTTAACCTGGGTAGGTGTTTGGTGAGTGACCACACGGAGGTGCAAGACATCTCCAGACATCGAGACCTCGGTGTGTAGAAGACTTTCCCCCTCCGGACCCTCCATAATAGGACTTATTACCAGTTCAGCTTGACATGAGTCGGGTTCCTCTTTGATCCCAACAGATACATGCTGAGAGAGGTCTGTGGGGGAAGTGAAGTCATTGTGGAGGGCGTTCCGGTCTTCCAAGGGCTCTTCTTTACAGAACGGATATCGCTCATCAGGTGTGGCTTCTTCAGGAGGATCTGCAGGAATGAGACAGTTGGGTGAATGAGGAGGAACATTTCCAATGTCTATGTGAAGGTTCTCGTGCATGCAGGTCATGGGACAGATCAGCCCTCAAAATTTCCACTCCCCCGCTCACGTTAGGTGAGTGGAAATAGGTTTAAGGGTGGGAGTTAGGGTCTTAGGGTTAGGGTGTTAGAGTGTTAGGGTTAAGGGCGGGTGTTAGTGTCTTAGGGTTGGGATTAAGGTGTTAGGGGTTGAGGTTTCCCCTTAAAGATTAAGGCTAGGACTCAAGAATCGGAACAGGAACCTCCCCCATAGGTAAAAGGTCAGAAGGCGGGTTCCCAGAGGTCAAAGGTCACAGGGCATGGCTGACCCACCCCCAAAGTGTACCGCCAACCCCAACTAAGTCAGGGAAAGTGTGGTACGGGGGTGGACTGGGCCGGGGGGCAGGGAGGCAATCTGATGCCCTGTAAAAAAGGCTGCACTGCTTCTGCTAGAAGCGATCAGCCAGGAAACCGTTCCATGTAAGTCCAGAGAGACCTCCTTACCCCATGCCGAGAGGGACTGCCGATCCTCCATCACATCTCCTACCAGACCTCCCTGTAGAGAGACCGACAATTATATCCGACACCTTATAGGAACCCGACACCCACAATGATACCGTCACCATCCAGACACACCCCTTGTCTGTTACTGGATAATGTCCCAGAATCCTCCTCACCTCTCCTGTCAGCAGCTCCATCATCTTCTTGGTGACTTCTAGAATCTTCTCCATGTTGTGTCTCTCGGGTTTTAGGGAGTCACATGGAGGCACTGTGGTGGTCATGTGATCACCTGACTTCACAAGAGGAAATCTCTGTATTGGAGAACCAATAGGAATATCATGTTAGAATCCCAGAATCCTCCTCACCTCTCCGGTCAGGTCTGTGTTATTATTAATAGAGATAAGAGTGATGTCATGTGACCTCCCAGAATCCTCCTCACCTCTCCGGTCAGGTCTGTGTATTATTAATAGAGATAAGAGTGATGTCATGTGACCTCCCAGAATCCTCCTCACCTCTCCGGTCAGGTCTGTGTATTATTAATAGAGATAAGAGTGATGTCATGTGACCTCCCAGAATCCTCCTCACCTCTCCGGTCAGGTCTGTCTGTGTATTATTAATAGAGATAAGAGTGATGTCATGTGACCTCCCAGAATCCTCCTCACCTCTCCGGTCAGGTCTGTGTTATTAATAGAGATAAGAGTGATGTCATGTGACCTCCCAGAATCCTCCTCACCTCTCCGGTCAGGTCTGTGTATCATTAAGAGATAAGAGTGATGTCATGTGACCTCCCAGAATCCTCCTCACCTCTCCGGTCAGGTCTGTGTATTATTAATAGAGATAAGAGTGATGTCATGTGATCTCCCAGAATCCTCCTCACCTCTCCGGTCAGGTCTGTATTATTAATAGAGATAAGAGTGATGTCATGTGATCTCCCAGAATCCTCCTCACCTCTCCGGTCAGGTCTGTGTATTATTAATAGAGATTAGAGTGATGTCATGTGACCTCCCAGAATCCTCCTCACCTCTGCGGTCAGGTCTGTATTATTAATAGAGATAAGAGTGATGTCATGTGACCTCCCAGAATCCTCCTCACCTCTCCGGTCAGGTCTGTGTATTATTAATAGAGATAAGAGTGATGTCGTGTGACCTCCCAGAATCCTCCTCACCTCTCCGGTCAGGTCTGTGTATTATTAATAGAGATAAGAGTGATGTCATGTGACCTCCCAGAATCCTCCTCACCCCTCCGGTCAGGTCTGTGTATTATTAATAGAGATAAGAGTGATGTCGTGTGACCTCCCAGAATCCTCCTCACCTCTCCGGTCAGGTCTGTGTATTATTATTAGAGATAAGAGTGATGTCATGTGACCTCCCAGAATCCTCCTCACCTCTCCGGTCAGGTCTGTATTATTAATAGAGATGAGAGTGATGTCATGTGACCTCCCAGAATCCTCCTCACCCCTCCGGTCAGGTCTGTGTATTATTAATAGAGATAAGAGTGATGTCATGTGACCTCCCAGAATCCTCCTCACCTCTCCGGTCAGGTCTGTGTATTATTAATAGAGATAAGAGTGATGTCATGTGACCTCCCAGAATCCTCCTCACCTCTCCGGTCAGGTCTGTGTATTATTAATAAAGATAAGAGTGATGTCATGTGACCTCCCAGAATCCTCCTCACCTCTCCGGTCAGGTCTGTGTATTATTAATAGAGATAAGAGTGATGTCATGTGACCTCCCAGAATCCTCCTCACCTCTCCGGTCAGGTCTGTATTATTAATAGAGATAAGAGTGATGTCATGTGACCTCCCAGAATCCTCCTCACCTCTCCGGTCAGGTCTGTATTATTAATAGAGATAAGAGTGAAGTCATGTGACCTCCCAGAATCCTCCTCACCTCTCCGGTCAGGTCTGTATTATTAATAGAGATAAGAGTGATGTCATGTGACCTCCCAGAATCCTCCTCACCTCTCCTGTCAGCAGGTAGATGATCTCCAGGGTGAGGTGGAGGATCCTCTCGGTGACGGTCTCCTCCATGTTGGTCGGATCTTTGGTGGTCACTCTCAGCTCATGACTGAATGAGAAGGAAAATGAGAGGCAATGAGTTGTATCTACATGGAGTTTGTCTTCAGTCACCGATGTGGGGACTCTTCCTTCCACAAGCCCCATACCTCTAGGTTTGCCCACGTCCCGCGGTCACTTAGAACAACCAACTCTTAGCCAACAACCTTCCATGGAATGGAGACCACAACCGTCCAATGAATTGTCTTCTCACCTTTAACCCCCGACTTGTGGAAGCCACAACCTATCCACAAGTTGATTGGAGCATCGGACATTCTCCAGACTCTCTCACATGCAAAGTGGTCTGGAGGAATGTTTCTTCCACGAGACTCACCAGCAGGCACAAAGATCTGGCATTGATGGAAATCCAAGGGGGGGGGGGGTTGTGCTGAGGACATTCATGTATGGGGGGGGGGGCCCCCTTTGCCCGGGACCTGTTGAGGGTCCTGGAACCTGAACCTAAAGACTTGGAACCACAGACGCCTATCACACTCTTCTGTGGGACTCATTCACAGGAGGACATTGGCAGTGCCTGGCGGGCGCTCTGCTGCTCTAAGGGTGGGTTGTGGTGCGCCTCAGCGCCTCATCCACCAGCGGGGGAGGGTGTCCATCGAGGATGATCACAGGCTGACCCACAGGCTGCTCAGAGACGATCACTCCATGGACTTTGACCTCTTCAGATCTGCGGTACAGCCGAAAGACGGGCGCAGTGCGGACCTGAATTGTCGGGAGGAGGGGTCCCTGGACATCCTCCAGTGCTCGAGCAGCCTGTGCGCCCCCTGCAGGGCGCGCTCTGTGATCACCCAAAACAATGAGACTCGACTGATCACAGATCGGAGCAAGGGGACGATCCAGAACCCCGTACCATGTGATCCGCTGTCAGCCAATGACAACTGATCATGTGATGTAAACAGAGCCGGTAATTGGATATTTTTTCTCCTCCCACCGATAACATGAAGAGAGAAAAGAGCCGATCACCGGCGACTGTCAGAGGGACATCGATCCCCATGAAGGAGAGGTGCCACCTGAATAACTGTGCTGCCTACCAGTGACCACCAGTGCCACCCATCAGCACCCAGTGCCACCCATCAGTGCCCACAGTGCCACCCATCTGTGCCCACAGTGCCACCCATCAGCACCCAGTGCCACCCATCAGTGCCCACAGTTCTGCCCACAGTGCCACCCATCAGCACCCAGTGCCACCCATCAGTGTCACCCATCTCTGCCCACAGTGCCACCCATCAGTGCCCACAGTGCCACCCATCTCTGCCCACAGTGCCACCCATCAGCACCCAGTGCCACCCATCAGTGCCCACAGTTCTGCCCACAGTGTCACCCATCTCTGCCCACAGTGCCACCCATCAGCACCCAGTGCCACCCATCAGTGCCCACAGGGCCACCCATCAGCACCCACAGTTCTGCCCACATTTCTTCCCACAGTGTCACACATCAGTGCCCACAGTCCCACACATCAGTGTCCACAATGCCACCCATCAGTACACACAGTTCTGCCCACAGTGCCACCTGTCTGTGCCCACAGTTCTGCCCACAGTGCCACCTGTCTGTGCCCACAGTTCTGTCCACAGTGCCACCCATCAGTGTCCACAATGACACCTATCAGTGCCCACAACACCCATCAACCCATCAGTGCCCCCAGTTCTGCCCACAGTGTCACCTACCAGTGCCCATCACTACCCCCATCAGTGCCCACTGTCCTTTTTAAATGTGGGGGTCCCCATTAATACCTATATTACATTCTAGGAGAAGGGTCTGGTATGTATATTATGGGGGCCCCCATTACTATTTATCATTAGTACAGCGCCCCCTACTGACATCCTCCATGTTTCTCCTTCTGCCGGCTGGTTGTAGGGGGAGGGGGAGGGAGAGGGGGAGGGATGCCGCCCCCTCTCTGACGTTTCCTCTATCGGGACCCCCAAGGTCATGTGACTTTGGATTCGGCTCTCCGGGTGAGAAGTGGTGCCGGGCGTCTTCTCAGAGTCCCACAGAGGGGAACCTTTCCCATTGAATATCAATGTCATGTGACTTGTCATGTGACTTACGTGTCCAGAGTCCCCCCGGCGGAGCCTTAGCGTGTTCTATGAGGGGGCTCCGGCGTCTCGGTAGAAGATCGTCTCTCGGGGGGGGTCGGTTCTCACCGATACGATCGCAGACATTGCATATTGTAAATCGCATTCCATTCACAGCAAGACGGTTCACTGGAATTGGCGCTCATGGCGGGGCGCACTGCGATCTGATCTGGGGGGGAGGGGGGGGGTTATTAACTTTACACCGCCCCCCCCCCCCCCTCCCCCATTGGTTCGCAGTGCGATGGGGAAATCGATCGTTCCTCACATAATCTCATGGGGGGGGGGGGGGGGGGAATGAATAACATTCGTCTCTCAACTTCCTCCAATCTGATTCCTGGGGGGGGGGGGGGTTCATCAGCAATAAACACACCGATCTGGGGGGGGCTCCACTCCCTACACCCCCTCCCCCCCGGGGGCTCCACTCCCTACACCCCCTCCCCCCATTGTTCCCAGAGACAGCTGCAGGGATATTAGGGGGAGGGGGGGGGGCAAACAAATCCCAGGATGTCCCCCAATGAGGAGGATTGGAGTGTGTGGGGGGGGGGGGGGGGATCGATGGAAGACCGTCCTCTGATATATATATATATATATATATACTACAATCCCCCCCCCCCCCCCCCCATACTGATGTATGAGAAGTGTCCTCACCTCCCCCCACCACTCACCTCCATCCACACTCAGCTCACAGGAAGTGCCCCTCCCCCTCCACCACCGCACTGCATTCTGGGAGGTGTCCTTTTCTCCAGGGGGGAGGAAGTCATGTGATCTGTGATGTCAGAGGGGGGAGGGGGAATGACCGGAGGCATTGTATACATCAGTGATGGCGAACCTTGGCACCCCAGATGTTTTGGAACTACATTTCCCATGATGCTCAGCTACTCTGAAGAGTGCATGAGCATCATGGGAAATGTAGTTCCAAAACATCTGGGGTGCCAAGGTTCGCCATCACTGGTATACATTGTATGGAGATTGTATACATTGTATCCATCGCTCTCCTCCCCTCCCCCTCCCCCATCCAAATATCTCAGGAACCATCATCTATTGTTTTTTTAGCCAACGGGTCTTCAAAATTGCGTCCGCTCGTGGAATGGCGACAAACTTTTACCCTTCAATATCTCTGCAAAACCCTGCACTGGATTGTAGTGGAACGCCATAAAACGCACCAAAAACGCACCGAAACGCACATAAGAAAACAAGAGGGGGGGGGGGGGTGCACTGGGCTGCATCAAAAATGCACAAAAATTGTGCCAAAACACATCAAAAATTTACCATAAATGCATCAAAAAACGCACAAAAATACATAAAAAATGTATCAAAAACATAAAAAAATGATAATGCACCCAAAAAAAAAATCAAAATTACACCAAAAGCACATTAAAAACACATAAAAAAGCACCAAAAACACTTTAAAAATGCACCAATTGTTTTTTTTTACCAAAAATACATTAAAAAAATGCAAGAATAATGCACAAAATCACAAAACAATGCATCAAAAACACAAAAGAAAATGTATCAAAAACACAAAAAAGGCATCAAAAACAAACCAAAAAGCACATAAAAAATACACAAGAAAAAAATGCACCAAAACACATTTTTTTTTTTTTACCAAAAACACATTAAAAAATGCACCAAATCACATAAAAATACATAAAAAAAAATCAAAAATGCAAAAAAAGAACATTTAAAAAAAATGCACGAATAATGTACCAAAAACACATAAAAAAGGCACCGATCAAACATAAAAAACGCACCAAACAAACATAAAAACACATAGAAAATGCCCCAAAAACGCATTAAAAATATATCAAAACACACCAAAAAAACACATAAAAATGAATAAAAAGCACATAAAAAAATGCATGAATAATACACCAAAAACACACCAAAAATTTACAAAAAACGCAAAAAAAAACACATAAAAAATGCACGAAACAAACATAGAAAATACATGAAAAACACATAAAAAAATACATCAAAAACACACAAAAAGTGCACCAAACAAACATAAAAACTCACAAAAAGCACATTAAAAAAAATTACGCGAATAATGCACCAAAAACGTACAAAAACCACATAAAAACGCACCAAACAAACATAAAAAACGCACCAAAAACAAAACAAAATGCACAAATAAAAAACGCACAAAATGCAGATGAACGGAGCAGAACATTGGTGTCCTTCCAGAGGACGAGGTCCCCCCGGAGAATCGCAGTCGGCGTGCGTTTCGGACGCTTTTCTACAGACGCGTTTCGAACGCTTTTAGACGCGCTCTGTACATTTCTATGTGATTTTCCCTCCCCAGTGCAGAACAAAGACGTGATTTTCCACTTTTATTATCTTCACCTCCAATCGCCGATATGATCTCCCCATACACAGGATGATAATATCGGGGGAGATGTGTGATCTGATTGGCTGTATTCAGCTCCCCTCACACACAGTCATCCACCAATCCCTGCACAGGAGGAGACTACAACTCCCATAATGCAGTGGGGTGGGGGAGGGGGCACTTCCTGTGAGGGCAGCAGATGGTGGATGGAGGTGAGGAATGACGGGAGTGCTGGGGGAGGGGGGGCTCCTCAGGACAGATCCAGGGACAGATGACAGTCCTCACACCTATGACATCATAAGATTGGGGGGCCCCAGGGGGGGTTATAAGGACGGTTCCAGGGATGACTGACAGTCCTCACAGATATGACATCACACGATGGGAGGGGGGGAACATCTGTGGGATCTCTGAGGACATTCCCAGGGATGGATGACAGATAAGGATCAGCCGACTTCCCTGAGTGGTTCCAACATAAAGAAAGTTTGAGGTTCCTCAGGAAATCCATAGTGGACCCCAAATCTGATCAGGAAGGGGGAGGATAAGTGTACACCCCCCCCCCCCCCTGTGATCCATATCAGACCCCATGTCCTCCACATGGGGAAGATATCTTGCTTGGGGGGACCCCCCTGGCAAAGCACTTTGTCCCCACTGATGACACTGATGAGGAGGAGGGTCTCCTACCGAAAACCCTGGACCAGCAGTTTTTTGGGGGTCTGGAAACAGGGGGGGGGGGTATCAGAATCTTAAAAAAAAAAAAGCTGGAAAATGACAGTTACTTCAGGAACCCCCGTCTCCTTATCCTGGATCAGGGTCCTGTATAGATGTTAATGAGGACCTCACACCCCAAAAAAAACTTGGGGTTCCCCATAAAAATACATATCAGACCTTTATCCATGATGAGTCCCTGGTATGGATATAGGTGACCCCCACGCAAAAGAAAGTGGGGTTACCCCTTTGAATTCCAGACAAGACCCTTATCCTGAATGAGGGTCCTGTATAGATGTTTATGAGGACCTCACACCCCAAAAAAAACATTGGGGTTCCCTCTAAAAATACATATTAGACCCTTATCCATGATGAAATCCCTGGTATGGATGTCTAGATGGACCTTACGCAAAAAAGTGGGGTTCCCCTTTAAATTCCAAACCAGTCCTTTATCCTGGATGAGGGTCCTGTACAGATGTTAATGAGGACCTCACACCAACAAAAGTCTGGAGTTCCCCCCCCAAAAACCCATCTTAGACCCTTATCTATGATGAGTCTCTGGTATGAATATAGGTGGACCCCAAGCAAAAAAAGTGTGGTTCCCCCTTTGAATTCCATACCAGACCCTTGTGCTGGATGAGGATCCTGTATAGATGTTAATGAGGACCTCAAATAAAAAAAAAAGCCTGGGGTTCCTCCTAAGAATACATATCAGACCCTTATCTATGATGAGTCCCTGGTATGGATTTCTAGGTGGACCCCACACACGGGGAATCTCATGCAAAAACAAGAAAGAAAAAGTGGGGTCCCCATAAAAAAGTATACCAGACCCTTATCCAAGCATGCAGCCTGGCAGGCCAGGAAAGGAGCGTGTTGCCCGATCCTGAACCATACAAGGCCACATGCCCTCAACATGGGGGGGGGGGGTACGTTGCCAGGGAAGAAAACCCCCATGACAAAGCACCTTGTCCCCATGTTGATGAAAGCAAGTGCCTCTTCCCTACAACCCTGGCCTGGAGATTTTGGGGGTCAGTGGGTTCAATTTTGTAGATGTACATCAATGGTAATGAATGATGACCAACACTCGCTGACAGAGAAAACCCCACCAGACCAACACACATGACTACTCCGTATGTCTTCTCCTGCCGAATGACCATTCTCAGGCCCCCCGATGCTAAAAGTACACAAAGAGGAGGGGGGTTTCCCTAGGTGATGCCATTGACCAAATATAGTCATGTGGCAATATTTGGACAATGATGTGGGAGGTATCCCCACCCTTTTTGTTTACTCAGACGGGGGTCCCTGCCCAGTAAATGAATGGGGTCATGTGATGACGCTGGTTGCTAAGGATACGGTGGATAACAGCACCTGCTGCTTCCTTAGTGACCAATGACGGTTGTTGTGGTGACCTTCACCTGAAGACGCTCTTCTTGCTTATTTCCAACCAGTGGGGACGGGGCCTGAGCTTAAGCTCTAAGTATTAGTCAACAGTTGGCTCTTCGTGGGGGTTGGGTACATGGTGGGCTATTGGCTCTGGATTTATGTTGGGTTTCGAGTTCGAATTATGTGTTTAGGAGGACTGGAGACTTTTCCTACAAACATTTGAGAGCCTCCTGGAGATACAATTCATACCTCCTATTTATCTTCCTTTGTGTAGAGCTGAGCCGAGCATGCCTGCTCACCTCCGAAGATCGGAACAAAGATGGCGGACACCATGACTGAGAGGATACTAAACCTCACCCTGGAGATTGTCTACCTGC
Organism: Rana temporaria; assembly: GCF_905171775.1. Classification (NCBI taxonomy): domain Eukaryota; kingdom Metazoa; phylum Chordata; class Amphibia; order Anura; family Ranidae; genus Rana; species Rana temporaria. The sequence goes on from NC_053496.1 coordinate 189,936,620, forward strand.
TGACCGGAGAGGTGAGGAGGATTCTGGGAGGTCACATGACATCACTCTTATCTCTATTAATAATACACAGACCTGACCGGAAAGGTGAGGAGGATTCTGGGAGGTCACATGACATCACTCTTATCTCTATTAATAATACAGACCTGACCGGAAAGGTGAGGAGGATTCTGGGAGGTCACATGACATCACTCTTATCTCTATTAATAATACAGACCTGACCGGAGAGGTGAGGAGGATTCTGGGAGGTCACATGACATCACTCTTATCTCTATTAATAATACAGACCTGACCGGAGAGGTGAGGAGGATTCTGGGAGGTCACATGACATCACTCTTATCACTATTAATAATACAGACCTGACCGGAGAGGTGAGGAGGATTCTGGGAGGTCACATGACATCACTCTTATCTCTATTAATAATACACAGACCTGACCGGAGAGGTGAGGAGGATTCTGGGAGGTCACATGACATCACTCTTATCTCTATTAATAATACACAGACCTGACCGGAGAGGTGAGGAGGATTCTGGGAGGTCACATGACATCACTCTTATCTCTATTAATAATACAGACCTGACCGGAGAGGTGAGGAGGATTCTGGGAGGTCACATGACATCACTCTTATCTCTATTAATAATACACAGACCTGACCGGAGAGGTGAGGAGGATTCTGGGAGGTCACATGACATCACTCTTATCTCTATTATTAATAATACACAGACCTGACCGGAGAGGTGAGGAGGATTCTGGGAGGTCACATGACATCACTCTTATCTCTATTAATAATACACAGACCGGAGAGGTGAGGAGGATTCTGGGAGGTCACATGACATCACTCTTATCTCTATTAATAATACAGACCTGACCGGAGAGGTGAGGAGGATTCTGGGAGGTCACATGACATCACTCTTATCTCTATTAATAATACAGACCTGACCGGAGAGGTGAGGAGGAGTCTGGGAGGTCACATGACATCACTCTTATCTCTATTAATAATACACAGACCTGACTGGAGAGGTGAGGAGGATTCTGGGAGGAGGTCACATGACATCACTCTTATCTCTATTATTAATAATACACAGACCTGACCGGAGAGGTGAGGAGGATTCTGGGAGGTCACATGACATCACTCTTATCTCTATTAATAAAACACAGACCTGACCGGAGAGGTGAGGAGGATTCTGGGAGTCTAACATGATATTTCTATTGGTTCTCCAATACAGAGATTTCCTCTTGTGAAGTCAGGTGATCACATGACCATCACAGTGCCTCCATGTGACTCCCTAAAACCTGAGAGACACAACATGGAGAAGATTCTAGAAGTCACCAAGAAGATGATGGAGCTGCTGACAGGAGAGGTGAGGAGGATTCTGGGACATTATCCAGTAACAGACAAGGGGTGTGTCTGGATGGTGTCTGGATATCATTGTGGGTGTCGGGTTCCTATAAGGTGTCGGATATAATTGTCGGTCTCTCTACAGGGAGGTCTCGTAGGAGATGTGATGGAGGATCGGCAGTCCCTCTCGTCATGGGGTAAGGAGGTCTCTCTGGACATACATGGAACATTCTCACCCTTTATAGACACGTCATGAACACACACAAAGCTCTCATTGATTGGAGGAAGATGAATCCATAGCTTTGTATGGTGAGAAGAGTCGGGTGGGAATTCCGGGATCTCACCCACTTGGGTTGTTCCTCTCGGGAGATGAAAACAAATTTGAAGGCCAAATGTAAATCCACAAGATGCCAGAAAAGTCTCCTTGGCTCCAGTAGTCATGAAGATCTCGTCGTTTTGGTCAGACGTCTCAACTCTCATCCAACCACCTTTTTCGCATCTAATTAGATCTGAGGAAGACGATTGGATGAGCGGAGAAACGTCTTCAGCCAGGCATGTACTTGGCCATCGGGACTAACCGGAGTTTCCCGGTGGGCCGATGGCTCAGTGGGCCTGTCAGGTGCAGTCCTGCAGCCGCTCCTCTATGACAGCGACTGATCGCGATGTCACTCCTGTCAGGAAGAGCAGCTGCCGTCACCTGCTGTAGAGAAGATTAGGCTTTCTGCTCCCTCCAGCCTGCAGGGGGAGACAGACAATCGGCAGACTTTCCTTCCTCTCTGTCACATGACTGGAGAGAGGAACGACGATGCCTTCTGAACTGTGAGTACACGTGGGAGGGACACTCAAATGTAAGGGGGACGCTGTTGGGGACACTAATGTAAGGTGGACGCTGTTGGGGACACTCAAAATTAGGGATGTCCCGATACTGATACTAGTATCAGTACCGATACAGAGCATTTCCCCGAGTACTTGTACTGCTGTCTTCCCCCCTCCATGCTGTCTCCCTCTTCCATGCTGTCTCCCTCCTCCGTGCTGTCTTCCCCCTCCCTGCTCCTTTTCCCCCCTCGTGCTCCGTACTGTCTTCCCCCCTCCGTGCATTCTTCCCCCCTCCGTGCTGTCTTCCCCCCTCCATGCTGTCTTCCCCCTCCGTGCTCCCTGCTGTCTTCTCCCCTCCGTGCTGTCTCCCACCCTCCGTGCTCCGTGCTGTCTTTTCCCCTCCGTGCTCCATGCTGTCTTCCCCCCTCCGTGCTCCATGCTGTCTTCCCCCCTCCGTGCTCCATGCTGTCTTCCCCCTCCGTGCTGCCTGCTGTCTTCCCCCCTCTGTGCTCCGTGCTGTCTTCCCCCCTCCGTGCTGTCTTCCCCCCTCCGTGCTGTCTTCCCCCCTCCGTGCTCCATGCTGTCTTCCCCCCTCCGTGCTCCGTGCTGTCTTCCCCCCTCCGTGCTCCGTGCTGTCTTCCCCCCTCCGTGCTCCGTGCTGTCTTCCCCCCTCCGTGCTGTCTTCCCCCCTCCGTGCTCCGTGCTGTCTTCCCCCCTCCGTGCTCCGTGCTGTCTTCCCCCCTCCGTGCTGTCTTTCCCCCTCCGTGCTGTCTTTCCCCCTCCGTGCTGTCTTTCCCCCTCCGTGCTGTCTTTCCCCCTCCGTGCTGTCTTTCCCCCTCCGTGCTGTCTTCCCCCCTCCGTGCTGCCTTCCCCCTCTGTGCTGCCTTCCCCCCTCCGTGCTGCCTTCCCCCCTCCGTGCTCCCTTCCCCCCTCTGTGCTGTCTTCCCCCCTCTGTGCTGTCTTCCCCCCTCCGTGCTGTATTCCCCCCTCCGTGCTCCATGCTGTCTTCTCCCCTCTGTGCTCCCTGCTGTCTTCCCCCCTCCGTGCTCCATGCTGTCTTCCCCCCTCCGTGCTCCCTGCTGTCTTCCCCCCTCAGTGCTCCATGCTGTCTTCCCCCCTCCGTGCTCCATGCTGTCTTCCCCGCTCCGTGCTGTCTCCCACCCTCCGTGCTCTGTGCTGTCTCCCCCAGTCCGTGCTCCGTGCGGTCTCCCCCAGTCCGTGCTCCGTGCGGTCTCCCCCAGTCCGTGCTCCGTGCTGTCTTCCCCCCTCCGTGCTGTCTCCCACCCTCCGTGCTGTCTCCCACCCTCCGTGCTGTCTCCCACCCTCCGTGCTGTCTCCCACCCTCCGTGCTGTCTCCCACCCTCCGTGCTCCGTGCTGTCTCCCACCCTCCGTGCTCCGTGCTGTCTCCCACCCTCCGTGCTCCGTGCTGTCTCCCACCCTCCGTGCTGTCTCCCACCCTCCGTGCTGTCTCCCACCCTCCGTGCTCCGTGCTGTCTCCCACCCTCCGTGCTCCGTGCTGTCTCCCACCCTCCGTGCTCCGTGCTGTCTCCCACCCTCCGTGCTGTCTTCCCCCTCCCTGCTCCTTTTCCCCCCTCGTGCTCCGTACTGTCTTCCCCCCTCCGTGCATTCTTCCCCCCTCCGTGCTGTCTTCCCCCCTCCATGCTGTCTTCCCCCTCCGTGCTCCCTGCTGTCTTCTCCCCTCCGTGCTGTCTCCCACCCTCCGTGCTGTCTTTTCCCCTCCGTGCTCCATGCTGTCTTCCCCCCTCCGTGCTCCATGCTGTCTTCCCCCCTCCGTGCTCCATGCTGTCTTCCCCCTCCGTGCTGCCTGCTGTCTTCCCCCCTCTGTGCTCCGTGCTGTCTTCCCCCCTCCGTGCTGTCTTCCCCCCTCCGTGCTGTCTTCCCCCTCCATGCTCCATGCTGTCTTCCCCCCTCCGTGCTCCGTGCTGTCTTCCCCCCTCCGTGCTCCGTGCTGTCTTCCCCCCTCCGTGCTGTCTTCCCCCCTCCGTGCTCCGTGCTGTCTTCCCCCCTCCGTGCTCCGTGCTGTCTTCCCCCCTCCGTGCTCCGTGCTGTCTTCCCCCCTCCGTGCTGTCTTTCCCCCTCCGTGCTGTCTTTCCCCCTCCGTGCTGTCTTTCCCCCTCCGTGCTGTCTTTCCCCCTCCGTGCTGTCTTCCCCCCTCCGTGCTGTCTTCCCCCCTACGTGCTGTCTTCCCCCCTCTGTGCTGCCTTCCCCCTCTGTGCTGTCTTCCCCCCTCTGTGCTGCCTTCCCCCCTCTGTGCTGCCTTCCCCCCTCTGTGCTCCCTTCCCCCCTCCGTGCTCCCTTCCCCCCTCCGTGCACCGTGCTGTCTTCCCCCCTCTGTGCTGTCTTCCCCCCTCCGTGCTCCGTGCTGTATTCCCCCCTCCGTGCTCCCTGCTGTCTTCCCCCCTCAGTGCTCCATGCTGTCTTCCCCCCTCCGTGCTCCATGCTGTCTTCCCCGCTCCGTGCTGTCTCCCACCCTCCGTGCTCTGTGCTGTCTCCCCCAGTCCGTGCTCCGTGCGGTCTCCCCCAGTCCGTGCTCCGTGCGGTCTCCCCCAGTCCGTGCTCCGTGCGGTCTCCCCCAGTCCGTGCTCCGTGCTGTCTTCCCCCCTCCGTGCTCCGCGCTGTCTCCCACCCTCCGTGCTGTCTCCCACCCTCCGTGCTGTCTCCCACCCTCCGTGCTGTCTCCCACCCTCCGTGCTCCGTGCTGTCTCCCACCCTCCGTGCTGTCTCCCACCCTCCGTGCTCCGTGCTGTCTCCCACCCTCCGTGCTCCGTGCTGTCTCCCACCCTCCGTGCTGTCTCCCACCCTCCGTGCTCTGTGCTGTCTCCCCCCCTCTGTGCTCCATGCTGTCTTCCCCCCTCCGTGCTCTGTGCTGTCTCCCCCCCTCCATGTTCCTCCTCATTCATCCAACTGTCTCATTCCTGCAGATCATCCTGAAGAAGCCACACATTATGAGCGATATCCGTTCTGTAAAGAAGAGCCCCTGGAAGAACGGAACCCCCTTCACAATGACTTCCCTCCCCCCACAGACCTCATCCAGCATATATCTGTTGGGATCAAGAAGGAACCAGACTCGGGTCAAGGTGAACCGGTAATAAGTCGTATTATGGAGGGTCCTGAGGAGGGAAATCTTCTACACATGGCTAGAGATCTCTTACACCTCCGTGTCTTCACTCACCAGACACCTACTCAGGTTAAGGAGGAACTCTTAGTTTCCGATGAAGGACCTCTAGAAGAACCTGATGTTCCCACACAACGCCTTCAATCGGCTCTTATTCCTCAGGGGGCCTCGTTGGAAGGAGAATTCACAGAAGGAGAGACAGTTTGCTATAAGTGGAACGTTGTTGGCCCTCAGGGAGATGACATAGAAAAAGGGGCGAGACAAATCCTCCAGAAACCCGGTCACATCGTGGTGAAAGGAAAGCAGTTTTCCTGCACCGAGTGCGGGAAGTCTTGCCGGAGCAATGCCGATCTTATTCAGCACAGCCGAGTACACTCAGGGGAGAAACCTTTCCAGTGCTCAGAGTGCGGGAAACACTTCAGCCAACAGTCCACCTTAACCATGCACCACAGGATCCACACGGGACAGAAACCGTACACATGCACCGAGTGCGGGAAGTGCTTCACCAGCAGGTCAGATCTGACCAAACACAGCAGGTCCCACACCGGACTCAAACCGTATTCCTGCCCCGAGTGCGGGAAATTCTTCTCCTCCAGTTCTCACTTCTTCCGGCACAAGAAGATGCACATCGGCGACAAACAGTTTATCTGCTCCGAGTGCGGGAAGAGTTTCCTGACGCGTTCAGAGATGGTGATCCATCAGAGGATTCACACGGGGGAAAGGCCCTATCCTTGTTCTGAATGCGGCAAATGCTTCGTCAGCAGCTCCGACCTGGTCAAGCACCAGAGGAGCCACACCGGCCTGAAGCCGCACATCTGCCCCGAGTGCGGCAAAAGTTACGTCAGCCGCTCCGTCCTCACCCGGCACCAGAAGATTCACCGGGCGGAGAAACGCTTCTTCTGCGCCGAGTGCGGGATGGGCTTTGTGAGGACGGGGAAGTTTTTGGCCCACGTTAAATCCCATTACCGCCCTCGGACTTTGTCTCCGCTTCCGAGCTGAACTCCGCAAACTACAGCTGGAAAACATTCGACCCGGAACCCGGACCTCACCAATGTCATAACTGGGTTGTAGCCTTCATCCATGTTACTAAACGTGTCTTTTGTAGGAATTCGGGCTTTGGGAATTTATTTCATGAATGATTTGAGGTGCACCTTGTACTTTCCACTCATGTAGACATCGCTGCAGTGCCCTGTTTGTCCTGTCTCTAGGACAGAGAGCTAAACCTTCCTGTCCCATAAACTTCAGATACCATATTTCTTAGGTCTGATTCACTTCCTGTGAAGATTCTACCCAGAATTCCCTGCTTACTAACAACTTTATTAACCACACACAGATAGGGTGACCACATTTCCAAACTACCATTCATTGACACCCCCCCTTCCCAAAAATCAGCTTGTGGTGTAACAAAACACAGCACAGTGATTGGACACAAGAGGCGGGATTTATGATTTCTCCAGTCACAAGCAGGGGGCGGGGACTGTGCACCTCCAGGCATTGCCGGCCAGGACAAGTACTGTCAGTGAGTAAAGTGGTGATGTGGCAGCCTTTTTTGGGAGCATCAGATTGGCCCGGGGGGGGGGGGGGGTGGATGTGTCAGTTTCATTCAACTGAAGCAATACCAATAGAGAGCGATAGATGGCGCCTGCACGCTGCATAAGATTGACTTCTGTACATTAGAAAACCTTACGTGTTATTTTAAACAACACAGATAATCAGATAGATAGAAATCTGGTGGACAGAACACCGTTTTCCCCCCGATCTCTTCTGTCGGTGGAACCCGGGAAACCCGCGGGAAGAACCAATAAAGATGGCGTCTGTCTCAGATATACTCTCCCCCAGCATGCTCTGCGAAGGAAAACTCCTCTAATTGGCTGCTGGGGAAAAGCAACTCTGCCAGAACCCCTCTAGCGCCACCTGTCGCCCAGGGGGGGAAACAACACCCCTTGAGCGCAGGCTGACCTACAGGACGTTTCTGGAATGACAGCAGCCCAAATTTGACAAATTGTGAATGAGAGCAAAAGAATAACTCTCCCATTCCCCACTAACTTTAGCGTAGTGCCCATACTGGAAGTAAGGGGGCGCTACATACTCCCCCCACTTGAAATGACACTGTCCCCAGTGTCCTAAGGCATTCAAGCCTGAATGCCAGCCTGATACTTACTAAACAGTACAGAAAAAGGTTGAAAAGAAGAAAGGACAGAATGTAAAACATTGCATTACAATATTGACATTAATTAAATATCAGGAGACATACAAACATACACAACCCTATCTATCTAGCTGCCCAGTCTCCGCAGTGTTGATAGTAGGTGGGTCCAGAAAAACCTGTATAGGAAAGATATAAAAGCATACAAAATACACAATACACATCCTAATGTATCAATATAGGCCCAGATTCTCGAAGACGCGCCTATCTATTGGCGGGCGTAGCGTATCTCAGATACACTACGCCGCCGTAACTTAGTGAGGCAGGTCCCGTATTCTCAAAGAACTTGCGCCCAAAGTTACGGCGGCGTAGTGTAACTGTGCCGGCATAAGCCCGCCTAATTCAAAGTAGGCTAGTGTGGGCGTGTTTTATGCTAATGATTCGTGCCCCGACGTGATTGATGTTTTTAACTAACGGCACATGCGCCGTCCGTGAACATATCCCAGTGCGCATGCTCAAAATTACGCCGCAAATAGTCAATGCTTTCGACATGAACGTAACTTACGTCCAGCCCCATTCACGGACGACTTATGCAAACGACGTAAAATACGACGCTGTTCGTACGTTTCCGACGTCCATATCTAACATGACTTACCCCTGCTTTAAGAGGGGTAACTTTACGCCGGCGTATGTCTTCCGTAAACAATGTATCTTGCTACGCTGGGCGCACGTACGTTCGTGAATTGGCGTATCTAGCTAATTTGCATATTCGATGCGGAAATCTACGGAAGCGCCACCAAGCGGCCAGCGTAAATATGCAACTAAGATACGACGGCGTAAGAGACTTGCGCCGCTCGTATCTTAGCCAAATTTATGCGTAACTGATTCTAAGAATCAGCCGCATAGATACGACGGCTCTCATTCGGACTTACGACGGCGTACATGGCGATACGCCGTCGTAAGTCCTTTGAGAATCTGGGCCATAATTTTCTATATACAACCTCCAAGGTCAGAGTGAAAACTGCGCGCTCACGTCTGAACGCGAAATTTCCATCCCTCCCAAAGAAAATCCTAATGTAAGTGCTTGAGCATATTACTCTGTTTGCAAAAATATAAACGGTAAAGAACTGTATATACATTTTCATCCTGCAATATAATCGTTGCAGAACACTGCCCCTAGCGGTCAGTGCGCTGGTACTGCGGCAGTTCAGTTCAAGTGTAAGAAATGGCAGCAAAGAGGAAGTAGAAAAAAAAAAGGTGGAACATTTCCTTTCTTGTAAAGTCTTCCTGTATTGCTGCAAAGAAGTTGGCAAGGACCCCTCCCCCCCTCTAACTGACCGAACCCAAACCCCTCCCAAGAGTTCTTCACAAAAATGTCCATGTGGATCTGGAAGGAGCAGGGGGGAAAGGGGAAACTTGGAGAAAACAAACTGAATGGGGCAAAAATCCTTGTCCAAACTTCTTGAAGGTGGGCAAGCTACACCACGCCCGCATGTGTTTTATTTATAAAATCGGTGGTCGGGCAACATAACAGTATCCCCTCTTGCAGTAGTCGATGGGATCGAAAAGGTCTGATCCTCCCTCCCGGGAAATTTCAGCACAACCCGGTCTCTGTAAATATGTCGGCCCCAGCTCCAATCACGGTGGCATCTCTCAAACCCGTCCTTCAAATGAAGTAGCCTTGAGTCAGCTCCCACAAGGATCCGAGGTACTCTCAAATATGACCAAAACGGCTTCCTGGCACCAAGCTTCCCGTTCCTGGTCAATCCGCGACAAAAGGGAAGGTGGCACATATGGGTATTTGTATCCAAATTCAGTGGCGACCCGTTGGATCACCACCCGATGTAAGCAAGCTAAATTGGGCATGTTCCGCGGGTCTCCTCGTCCCAGCAGCACTAAAGCATCTGGTGCCCTTTTCAAACCGGGCGCAACAAGGGGCACAGGGGTGGTGAGTAAGGTAGAGGGAATAGAAACAGACTCACCGACTCCCCAGGTTAGCTGCCGAACGTTTACGGACTGATGCCGAGACCCACGGGATGCGCTCCGGCCTTGCGATTCCGGGAACCTTGGTTCGAATAAACTTTCCAAAGTGTCCTCATCTTCGGATACAGAATCAAGCTCAGAGGAGTGTAGCTCCTTCGCAGGCACATAGCCGCAGGGCTTGGCGGTGGGATCGTTGACCCGATCCGGTGAGGAATGGCAGGAGGGTAGGTCTCGACCGCAGCCGCGGGAGGCTGAAACAGGCCCCACTTGGATGGAGGTACGCCACACAGAGATCGCTGTGGAGGGGATATTTTCCAAAGTGGTATCGGCCTGTAATTTTGTCACGTCCGGTAGACTGGTCACGTCCGATAAGCTGGTCACGCTTGTTGGGTCATCTTCGGTCATAGGGCTTACCTCTGGAGAGCAGGATGACGGGGTAGCCGATTGCAAGGTCAGGGTTGATGAGACCGAGATGACCTCTATGTTGGAAGCCTCTGACTCTACGAGCTCCGCCGATGGGGATGGCTCCGGCCTGGTGGGTTCCTCCTCCGCGGTGACAGCAGCTGTAATGAAATTCACCCTGTACTCCCTTGGAGTCTTTACGGGTGATGTAGCGACGAACATGTAGGCCCGACAACTCTGGCATCGAGCGAAAGGCTGAACCTTGACGGACAGTTCCTCACACTGAGGGCAGGTCAGTCTCGCCACCTGTCGCCCAGGAGTGGAAACAACACCCCTGGAGCGCAGGCTGACCTACAGGACGTTTCTGGAATGACAGCAGCCCAAATTTGACAAATTGTGAATGGGAGCAAAAAAATAACTCTCCCATTCCCCACTAAATTTAGCATAGTGCCCATACCGGAAGTAAGGGGGCGCTACATGTACATGTACAGTGTAAGCTCCTCTGTACAGAGACTGCTGTGATGTGGGGGGGGGGGGACATTAGAGTGTAAGCTCCTCTGTACAGAGACTGATGTGATGTGGGGGGGGACATTAGAGTGTAAGCTCCTCTGTACAGAGACTGATGTGATGTGGGGGGGAGGGGACATTAGAGTGTAAGCTCCTCTGTACAGAGACTGATGTGACTGTGGGGGGAGGGGACATTAGAGTGTAAGCTCCTCTGTACAGAGACTGCTGTGATGTGGGGGGGGGGGACATTAGAGTGTAAGCTCCTCTGTACAGAGACTGATGTGATGTGGGGGGAGGGGACATTAGAGTGTAAGCTCCTCTGTACAGAGACTGCTGTGACTGTGGGGGGGAGGGGACATTAGAGTGTAAGCTCCTCTGTACAGAGACTGATGTGACTGGCTCAGTGTTCTCTGTACAGCGCTCCGGTATATGTCAGAGCTATATAAATGTAGACTGTTTCTTGGTATCGGAGGTTTCTCTCTCTCTCTCTGGAATGTAGAGAAATATGAGGAAATAGTCATTCGGGGGATATGATTGGTCAGTGGAGGGAAGGGGGAGGGGACAGTAGATTGCTGACAATGAAAAGAGCTCGGCTGTTATTGTGAAATTTACAGAACAGGAAATGGAATTTGGTTTCAGTTTCTATGAAATAAACACGTCGCCATTACACCTCCCTATACCGGGGAGAGGCTGATCTGATTGGCATCTAATGTAGAAGAGAAGAGGAATAAGAGTCGGTGAGTAGTTGGTGTCGGGTGGGTAGGTTTCAGGGGTAGATGACAGGTGAGTAGTTGTTGAGGAGTAGGTGTCGGGGGGGTAGGTGTCGGAGGGGGGGTAGATGTTGGGGGGGTAGGTGTCGGGTGGGTAGGTTTCAGGGGTAGGTGTTGGAGGGCAGATGACAGGTGAGTAGTTGTTGAGGAGTAGGTGTCGGGGGGGTAGATGTTGGGGGGATGTCATCAGAGGGGGGTAGATGTGGGAGGCGGGGTAGATATCGGAGGGGGGTAGATGTTGGGGGGGTAGATGTCGGAGGGGGGTAGATGTCGGGTGGGTAGGTTTCAGGGGTAGATGACAGGTGAGTAGTTGTTGAGGGGTAGATGTCGGGGGGGTAGGTGTTGGAGGAGGGGTAGATGTCGGGGGGTAGATGTCGGGGTATTCTATGATTGGGTGTTAGGAACTCTTTTCATAGATCTGCTCCATAGATTAGGGGAACGGAGATGGAACCATTTCCATATAAATACTGCAGGGAGCGCACAGATAAGAACTTTTATTAAGGATTCTTTTTGTGTTGTAGACTTTTAAGCCGAGTAAACCGTGCGCGTGTACGAGGCTTTGAGGTTTCTCATCAAGAAAACTGCCCAGAATCTCAATGAGGAAAATGGAGAACCTGCTCTCTATTGTCTCGTCGTGAGATTCTCGGCCGTGTTTTCCTGCCGAGAAACCCGAGCGTGTGTATACTTACCTGTCTCCATGGAAACCCGCACATGCTCGAAATGACTTTGACGCATGCGCGACAGCTTCCAAGGCATAGGTAGGGTGAAGCAACATGGCGGTGACGGCATCGAATGCTCGTTGTAGTCTATGACGTCACCGCGTTCGTGCCATGTAAAACAACGGCGGTTCTTTTCAATGGAGTGTCTGTACACCCGGCCGGCAAGAAAATCTTGCCAGGAATCTCGTCAGTAAAAACAACATTTGTTTCCTTAGAATCCGGGCCCGTGTGTCCGGGGCTTTACCCGTAAGAGGTCGTATCACCACCACATACTAGCACAGAGTTTCTCTGGCCAAATCACGGGACCACAGTACCGTCCTGGTACGGGATATAAAGGGGAAGGAGAGGGAGGTTGGGAAGTTCATCATTCAGATATTCATGTTGGTTGTGACTTGTAGGTCAGATCTTTGACTTGTCACATACAATAGATCAGGGGTAAGCAATTAGCGGACCTCCAGTCATTGCAGAACTACAAGTCCCATGAGGCTTAGCAAGACCCTGACAGCCACAAGCATGACATCCAGAGGCAGAGGCATGATAGGACTTGTAGTTTTGCAACAGCTGGAGGTCCACTAATTGCATATCCCTGCAATAGATGAAGAGTGGTCTGGGGTCCTGTATGGTGGCGGCTGGGGGGGGGGGGGGTCATCTACAGTCTGTGTTGGGTATTCATCTAGCTTAGGGTGACCAGATATCCCCTGTTCCCGGGGACAGTCCCCGGATTGAGGACACTGTCCTGGACCAAGTCTGTCCCTGGGTTTACCCCCGGAACAGGGGGCAATTTTAAAGACAGTCAGTGCAGAACTGAAAAAAAATCTGAATTACACACCCCACTCTACGCTCTGTGCCCCTTTCTGTGCCCCTTTCTGATGATCATGTGCTGGTCAGAGAGGAGGGAATATTCCTTCTGGTTTGGGGGGGAAAGCCCATTCAGCTCCGCTCGCATGTTCTTCTGCCTTGGCTCAAGTCCCGGCCAGCCGCCTGCCTGCTTATCTCCTTGCCTTCCTCCGCTCCCCAGAGTGATCTTCCTCCGCTCCCCAGAGTGATCTTCCTCCGCTCCCCAGAGTGATCTTCCTCCGCTCCCCAGAGTGATCTTCCTCCGCTCTCCATAGTGATCTTCCTCCGCTCCCCAGAGTGATCTTCCTCCGCTCCCCAGAGTGATCTTCCTCCGCTCTCAATAGTGATCTTCCTCCGCTCCCCAGAGTGATCTTCCTCCGCTCCCCATAGTGATCTTCCTCCGCTCCCCAGAGTGATCTTCCTCCGCTCCCCAGAGTGATCTTCCTCCGCTCCCCAGAGTGATCTTCTTCCGCTCCCCAGAGTGATCTTCCTCCGCTCCCCAGAGTGATCTTCTTCCGCTCCCCATAGTGATCTTCCTCCGCTCCCCAGAGTGATCTTCCTCCGCTCTCCATAGTGATCTTCCTCCGCTCCCCAGAGTGATCTTCCTCCGCTCCCCAGAGTGATCTTCCTCCGCTCTCCATAGTGATCTTCCTCCGCTCCCCAGAGTGATCTTCCTCCGCTCCCCAGAGTGATCTTCCTCCGCTCTCAATAGTGATCTTCCTCCGCTCCCCAGAGTGATCTTCCTCCGCTCTCCATAGTGATCTTCCTCCGCTCCCCATAGTGATCTTCCTCCGCTCCCCAGAGTGATCTTCCTCCGCTCTCCATAGTGATCTTCCTCCGCTCCCCAGAGTGATCTTCCTCCGCTCCCCATAGTGATCTTCCTCCGCTCCCCAGAGTGATCTTCCTCCGCTCCCCAGAGTGATCTTCCTCCGCTCCCCAGAGTGATCTTCCTCCGCTCCCCAGAGTGATCTTCCTCCGCTCCCCAGAGTGATCTTCTTCCGCTCCCCAGAGTGATCTTCCTCCGCTCCCCAGAGTGATCTTCCTCCGCTCCCCAGAGTGATCTTCCTCCGCTCCCCAGAGTGATCTTCCTCCGCTCCCCAGAGTGATCTTCCTCCGCTCCCCAGAGTGATCTTCTTCCGCTCCCCAGAGTGATCTTCCTCCGCTCCCCAGAGTGATCTTCCTCCGCTCCCCAGAGTGATCTTCCTCCGCTCCCCAGAGTGATCTTCTTCCGCTCCCCAGAGTGATCTTCTTCCGCTCCCCAGAGTGATCTTCCTCCGCTCCCCAGAGTGATCTTCCTCCGCTCCCCAGAGTGATCTTCTTCCGCTCCCCATAGTGATCTTCCTCCGCTCTCCATAGTGATCTTCCTCCGCTCCCCAGAGTGATCTTCCTCCACTCCCCAGAGTGATCTTCCTCCGCTCCCCAGAGTGATCTTCCTCCACCCCCCAGAGTGATCTTCCTCCGCTCCCCAGAGTGATCTTCCTCCGCCCCCCAGAGTGATCTTCCTCCGCTCCCCAGAGTGATCTTCCTCCGCTCCCCAGAGTGATCTTCCTCCGCTCCCCAGAGTGATCTTCCTCCGCTCCCCATAGTGATCTTCCTCCGCTCCCCAGAGTGATCTTCCTCCGCTCCCCAGAGTGATCTTCCTCCGCTCCCCAGAGTGATCTTCCTCCGCTCCCCACCCAGTAGTAGCCAGGGGCCCGGAGAGTAATGCCGCGTACAGACGATCAGACATTCCGACAACAAAACCGTGGATTTTTTTTTCGACGGGATGTTGGCTCAAACTTGTCTCGCACACACATGGTCGCACAAATGTTGTTGGAAATTTCGAACGCCAAGAACGCAGTCACGTACAACGGCACTATTAAAGGGAAGTTCAATACCAGTCGTGTTAGTAAAAGTTTGGCGAGAGACGATTCGTGCTTTTCAGTGACGACTGTGTGATCTCCATTACAAACGCTAGTTTTACCAGACCTAGCGCTCCCGTCTCGTACTTGATTCCGAGCATGCGTGGAATTTTGTGGGTCAGAATTGTCCACACACGCTCGGAATTTTACGAGAATGGATTTTGTTGTCGGAAAATTTGAGAACCAGCTCTCAAATTTTTGTTGTCGGAAAATTCCGACAGCAAATGTCTGACACAGCAAAGGGCCTACACATGGTCGGAAATTTCCGAGCGTGTGTACGCGGCACTAGACTTGACAGGCTGTGATTAAAAAAATCTGGTCACCTTAGAGCCGGTTCACACAGGGGCGACTCAGCTGCCTGACAAGTCACGCTCCCCTCTGTTCAATGGAACTGTTCTAATAGGAACGACTCAAGTCGCTCTGACTTAGAAAAAGGTTCTTGTACGACTTTTTGCAAAGTCGCCTCTGAAGTCGTCTTGAGATCGCCTTGCCGAGTCGCCCCCAAAGTCGTGCCGCCCCCGTGTGAACCGGCTCTTAATATAGCTGTGATATCACTCTGGAGGTCTGATGTCTGGATTTATTATAAAGTGTTACAATGTAATCAGTTTAGCTATAATAATTGTCTCCTTTAATGTCCAGGTCCTCATCTGATCGGGGGGTCTCCTATGATAGACAATGGCGTCCAATGTTCCTGCAGGTGAGAACTACCATCCCGGAGAGGTCTTTGGTGTGACTTGTGTTGTAGAATGTATTTCTATAAATATAATGTAAAACAGAAGGGGGACCGATACCTATACAATTCAGGCACCAGTCAGTCGTCGTGGAGCCAGTAGACTTCCTCAGGGTCGTCTTCTAGTAGGATAATCGAAGGACTGGCTATCTGGAATGTTGATGAAAGTTTGACTCAAACCAGTTTTCCTATTAGCCCTAAAAATGTCCACAATGTCAAGATTTGCCCCCCCATAGACCTTCAGTAGGTGTGAAGAACCCTCGTCCTCAACAGGACTATGTCCCCCGTCCATGCTTCCTCTGTCCAGAACCAGCACTGTCCAAGACTCCTTAACCCACCCAGTCACCAGACCACACCAGTCTTGGAGTACATCAGGAATCGCCCTTTTTATTTGTGATCTCACTCAAATATAGACACAAGGAGGACAATACAAACTGTTACCAGAAACCTAATTAACATGAGCCAATTATATAATCCTAGGTGACTCAGAGACATGACCTTTTAGGACAGACTTGCCGTCTTGTAGCTCAGAAGACACAATCAACAATATCATATATAGAAATGCAGAAAACCTTCTCACAATAGCGGAAGATCTTTATTACAATTACCAATACAAACTGTGACCAGAAACCTAATTAACATGAGCCAATTATATAATCCTAGGTGACTCAGTGGCATGACCTTTAGGACAGACTTGCCGTCTTGTAGCTCAGAAGACACAATCAACATTATCATATATAGAAACATAGAAAACCTTCTCACAATAGCGGAAGATCTAATTACAATAAACAATACAAACTGTGACCAGAAACCTAATTAACATGAGCCAATTATATAATCCTAGGTGACTCAGTGGCATGACCTTTAGGACAGACTTGCCGTCTTGTAGCTCAGAAGACACAATTAACATTATCATATATAGAAACATAGAAAACCTTCTCACAATAGCGGAAGATCTAATTACAATAAACAATACAAACTGTAACCAGAAACCCAATTAACATGAGCCAATTATATAATCCTAGGTGACTCAGAGGCATGAACTTTTAGGACAGACTTGCCGTCTTTTAGCTCAGAAGACACAATCAACGTTATCATAATTAGAAACACAGAAAACCTTCTCACAATAGCAAATCTAATTACAATTAACAATACAAACAGTGATCTCCCCCCTCCTCAACCTAGTAAGCAACAAACTATAGTAGGAGAAGACTGTCCGGCTACATTGTACCCCTACCATTTCACAAAAAAAAGGTCAAAGTGTAAAAACGTCAGGAGACGGCTTGGGACAAGTCCTTTATTAAAAAAGAAAAAAAAAAGATTCCAGCGATGTAATCCATTCTCGATCTCCAGCGATGTAATGCCCCCCCCCCCCCCACACTTTTCAGGGATTCTGGGTTCCACGGGCCCTCCCATCACACTAGGATTAACCACTAAGGGCCATATTCTCAAACAAGTTACGCCGGTGTATCTACTGATACACCGGCGTAAATCGAATTTCCCGCCGGCGTATCATTTTGTATTCACAAAACAAGATACGCCAGATTTAGGCTAGGATCCGACTAGTGTAAGTCACTTACACTGTCGGATCTTAAATGTAATTCGCCGCCGGCTGCTAGGTGGCGTTTACATTCAGGTCTCATTTGTTTATGCAAATGAGCCTGATACGCCGATTCCCAAATGAAATCGTGTCGCGTAACCGTCGCTTACGTCGTTTGCGTAAGCGTAAGGTTACCCCTGCTATATGAGGGGTAACCTTACGCCAGTCCCACGTATGCCATGTTAAGTATGGCGTCGGGTCCGCGTCGTCTTTTCCCGTCGGGTACGTCGTTTTACTAAGTCGTTCTTGAATACGACTTTACGTCAATGACGCACACTTCGGCGTCATTGACGTTTTCCGTCGAGAACTGGAGCATGCGCACTGGGCTATTTTAAGCCCGGCGCATGCGCAGTTCGAACGGCACGGGGCGCGCTTAATTTAAATACAAGCCGCCCCCTTGGAATTACGCAGGGATACGCCGGGCCAATTACACTACGCCGCCCCAAACTACGGAGCAAGTGTTTGGGGAATACAGCACTTGCTCCTGTAAGTTGGGGTGGCGTAGTGTAAATGGCTTACGCGACGCCGCCGCAGGAACTACAAGAATCTGGCCCTAAGTTCCTATTCTAGAATGTTCAAACAGAAATCACCAACCCCTTGGTGAATGGAACCCGGGAAGATTCACTAGCCCTCTAATAAATAATCCATAGAGAACACATATTATCATCAGCACAAACCCCCCACACAAAGTGACTCCCGTCACACCATCTATACACATGTGATCTGTTATATAGGAAGTAGAAGTCATGTGACCATGTGATTTATATTCATGTACTGAAGGTGAGAAGCACTTTGTGGATCAGCACCGGGAGAAGCTCATCCAGCGGATCACTATGATACCTCCAGTGTTGGACATTCTACTACAAGAAGGTCTTCTGACTCAGGAACATTATGACACGGTGAAGGCTAAGGAGACCCCCCAGGAGAAGATGAGGGGTCTGTATCAATTCAGCAGAGGATGGAGCTTCACTGACAAGGACATCTTCTACGGAGCCCTCCAAGCCAGCAACCCCGGGGTCATGGAACACCTGGAAGGAACATCATTATCAGGTAATGTTATTCAGCAGGTCTCCATCACATCAAAGATATGGAGTCGGAGTTCCAGCAAGTAATCGTTAACAGCCGATTTCCCATTGTGGAGACACACGCATAGAGATACTTCTAGGCAGGGCTTTTTTTCTCAAACTATAGGTGCTGGAACCCAACCACGACCCCCCCCCCCCAAAAAAAAACCTGCCCCCACACACATCCTCCAAATCACATCAAATAGTGGGTGTGGTCAGATTTCCCAAACAGTAGGCTTAAATGGCATTAAATACCAGGATTGCATTACATACAGAGTGCAGAGCTCAGGGGGGTTACACACAGAGTGCAGAGTTCAGGGGGGTTACATAAAGGGTGCAGCATTCAGGGGGGTTACATACAGAGTTCAGGGGGGTTACATACAGAGTTCAGGGGGGTCACACACAGAGTGCAGAGTTCAGGGGGTTACATGCAGAGTTCAGGGGGGTTACACACAGAGTGAAGAGTTTAGGGGGGTTATACGTCCGCAAGGTAGCCCCTTGAGCTCCTGGTCTCTCACTGGACTCTCTGATTCACTGACTCTGAATCCCTTGAGCTCTTCAAAGCTTAGTGGTGGTATCTCCTTCAAGCTTCACCCCCGCTTCCCTGTTGATTCCCTGGCTTGGCACTCCAGATACTTCCCAAGCGTCACCCCATTGGCTTGCTGGGTCCCTGGCTTGACACACAAAGCTGCTCTGCAAGTGTCACTTCCGCTGGTTGGGTCCCTGACTTGATCACCGCGGTACAGGAGTTGGGGTGATTTCAGGTGTGGACGTACAGGAATTGGAGATAACCCAAGGTATTAAGGTGCAGGGAGTGGGGTTATTTGAGGTATTAAGGTGCAGGAACTAGAGATGACCTGCAGTAATGGTGCAGGAATTTGGGTGATCCAAGATATGAAGGTGCAGGAAGTGGGGAGGTTTAAGGTGTGATGGTGTAGGAATTGGGAGGAATCTGATGTGTGAAGGTGCAGGAAATGGGGGGATCTGAGATGTGAAGGTTTAGGAATTGGGGTGTTCTAAGGTGCGAAGATGACCCAAGGTAAGAAGGTGCTGTAATTAGAGATGACCTGAGGTAATGGTACAGGAATCGGGGTGATTTGAGGTTTGAAGATTCAGGAATTGGAGATGACCCAAAGGTATGACCTGCAGTAACGGTGCAGGAATTGGGGTGATCCAATGTATGAAGGTGCAGAAATTGGGGTGGTTTAAGGTGTGAATATGCAGGAATTGGGGTGATTTGAGGTGCGAAGGTGCAGAAATTGGGGTGATTTGAGGTGCGAAGGTGCAGAAATTGGGGGGATTTGAGGTGCGAAGGTGCAGAAATTGGGGGGATTTGAGGTGTAAGGGTATACAAGTTGGAGATGATCTGAGGTAAAAGTGCAGGAATTGGAGATGACCTGAGGAGTGAAGGTGCAGAAAGTGGGGGGAACTAAGGTGTGAAGGTGCTGGAATTGGGGTGATCTTTGGAGTGAAGGTGCATGAATTTGAGAGCATCTGAGGTGTGAAGATGCAGGAATGGGAGATGACCTGAGGTGTGAAGGCGCAGAAAGTGGGGTAATCTGTGGTGTGAAGGTGCAGGAATTGGGGTGATCTTCGGGGTGAAGTTACAGGAATTGGGGTGATCTTCGGGGGGGAAGTTACAGGAATTGGGATGATCTTCGGGGGGGAAGTTACAGGAATTGGGGTGATCATCGGGGTGAAGGTACAGGAATTGGGGTGATCATCGGGGTGAAGTTACAGGAATTGGAGAGGATCTTCGGGGTGAAGTTACAGGAATTGGAGAGGATCTTTGGGGTGAAGTTACAGGAATTAGAGAGGATCTTCGGGGTAAAGTTACAGGAATTGAGGTGATCTTAGGGGTGAAGTTACAGGAATTGGAGATGATCTTCGGGGGGGAAGTTACAGGAATTGGAGAGGATCTTCGGGGTGAAGTTACAGGAATTGGGATGATCTTCGGGGTGAAGTTACAGGAATTGGAGATGATCTTCGGGGTGAAGTTACAGGAATTGGAGAGGATCTTCGGGGTAAAGTTACAGGAATTGGAGAGGATCTTCGGGGTGAAGTTACAGGAATTGGAGATGATCTTCGGGGTGAAGTTACAGGAATTGGGATGATCTTCGGGGTGAAGTTACAGGAATTGAGGTGATCTTCGGGGTGAAGTTACAGGAATTGAAGAGGATCTTTGGGGTGAAGTTGCAGGAATTGGGGTGATCTTCGGGGTGAAGTTAAAGGAATAGGAGAGGATCTTCGGGGTGAAGTTACAGGAATTGGGGTGATCTTCGGGGTGAAGGTGCAGGAATTGGGGTGATCTTCAGGGTGAAGTTACAGGAATTGGGGTGATCTTCGGGGTGAAGTTACAGGAATTGGAGAGGATCTGTGGTGTGAAGTTACAGGAATTGGAGAGGATCTTCGGGGTGAAGTTACAGGAATTGGGGTGATCTTCGGGGTGAAGTTACAGGAATTGGGGTGATCTTCAGGGTGAAGTTACAGGAATTGGAGAGGATCTTCAGGGTGAAGTTACAGGAATTGAAGAGGATCTTCGAGGTGAAGATGCAGGAATGGGAGATGACCTGAGGTGTGAAGGCGCAGAAAGTGGGGTAATCTGTGGTGTGAAGGTGCAGGAATTGGGGTGATCTTCGGGGTGAAGTTACAGGAATTGGGGTGATCTTCGGGGGGGAAGTTACAGGAATTGGGATGATCTTCGGGGGGGAAGTTACAGGAATTGGGGTGATCATCGGGGTGAAGGTACAGGAATTGGGGTGATCATCGGGGTGAAGTTACAGGAATTGGAGAGGATCTTCGGGGTGAAGTTACAGGAATTGGAGAGGATCTTTGGGGTGAAGTTACAGGAATTAGAGAGGATCTTCGGGGTAAAGTTACAGGAATTGAGGTGATCTTAGGGGTGAAGTTACAGGAATTGGAGATGATCTTCGGGGGGGAAGTTACAGGAATTGGAGAGGATCTTCGGGGTGAAGTTACAGGAATTGGGATGATCTTCGGGGTGAAGTTACAGGAATTGGAGATGATCTTCGGGGTGAAGTTACAGGAATTGGAGAGGATCTTCGGGGTAAAGTTACAGGAATTGGAGAGGATCTTCGGGGTGAAGTTACAGGAATTGGAGATGATCTTCGGGGTGAAGTTACAGGAATTGGGATGATCTTCGGGGTGAAGTTACAGGAATTGAGGTGATCTTCGGGGTGAAGTTACAGGAATTGAAGAGGATCTTTGGGGTGAAGTTGCAGGAATTGGGGTGATCTTCGGGGTGAAGTTAAAGGAATAGGAGAGGATCTTCGGGGTGAAGTTACAGGAATTGGGGTGATCTTCGGGGTGAAGGTGCAGGAATTGGGGTGATCTTCAGGGTGAAGTTACAGGAATTGGGGTGATCTTCGGGGTGAAGTTACAGGAATTGGAGAGGATCTGTGGTGTGAAGTTACAGGAATTGGAGAGGATCTTCGGGGTGAAGTTACAGGAATTGGGGTGATCTTCGGGGTGAAGTTACAGGAATTGGGGTGATCTTCAGGGTGAAGTTACAGGAATTGGAGAGGATCTTCAGGGTGAAGTTACAGGAATTGGGGTGATCTTCAGGGTGAAGTTAAAGGAATTGAAAAGGATCTTCGGGGTGAAGATACAGGAATTGGGGTGATCTTCGAGGTGAAGTTACAGGAATTGGGGTGATCTTCGGGGTGAAGGAATTGGAGAGGATCTGAGGTCTCTGGCACGCTATTCTTCACTGGTCCAACGTTTGACCAATTCTTGTAAATGGACACTCAATGTAGACACAGTTGGAGACTCTTTTGACCTTTTTATTTCCAGGATAGAAGGTTTTTATGGATAATAAACCAACATTTTAGAAGTGATGTTCTCTAGCGGTCTCCTAAGTCCTCCTACAATTTGGTGCTTAGACTTGCTGGAACTCTTCTACTCTTGGTCACCTTTCTTAGAAGGACTACAATATGTGGTGAAGTTCTCAGCTAATAAATTAAGACAGGTCCACACTTTGGGTTTATTGGCCATTCTGGCCATGTGACCTTCTCACAATCATATGATTACTCCTCCGAGGAGCTTTATGTTCAGATGGATTTCTTTACTGAGAGGGTCTCAGATTGAATCCTTGTCCCACATAAGTGTCAATTGATTTAGCCATCACCATTGTTTTGGTGTAGATCGGATTAACAATTTTACTCGACTAATTGTGGAAATTTTTCTTTAGGATTACGGAAGATCGTGGCTGATGATCGAATTCAAGGTGCGTAAAATCTACAAAACACAAACATGTATAAAAAACGTCAAAACTTTTTTTGTAGTTTTTGGATAGAGTACGGAAGGGTAAAGGCAACTGACCCAGTATGGCCGTATTCCCGCCATGGTTGCTGAATGCCAGAGCCCAGTCACAATTGAGACCTTTGCCACCCTGGTAGTTCTGCCACCGGTGTTGGTATTTTTTTATTTTTGTTGTTTATTTTTTAACCATATTATTTTACTTATTTACAGTGTTATATTTTATAACTTTTTACATATTTTTAGGACCCACATTGAGGGCTTTGGTGAAATATCGGGAGTCTAAACAGACCCATGATGTCTCAAGCCTCGTACACACGACCGGTTTTCCCGTCGGGAAAACTGTCATGAGAGCTTTTGGCCGGGAAAACCGGGACGTATGTACGCTCCATCGCAGTTTTCCCAACAGGAAAAGTGCCGGGAAAAAAAAATAGAACCAGCTCTCTTTTTTTCCGCCGGAATTCCGGCGGTCTTTTTCCCAGCAGTTTTCCTATGTGAAAAACTGCAATGGAGCGTACACACGGCCAGGATTCCCGACCAAAGCTCCATCGCAGTTTTCCTGTCAAGGAAAACCTCGGGTGTGTAGGGGGAAAAGCTTACCGAGCAGGTTCTCGGCTTTCCCTCGGGATTCCCAGCGGACCTTTTCCGCTGGGAATCCCGTACGTGTGTACTAGGCATCACTGTTAAGACAGAGAAAGGGAGTGAGAACATATTCATCAGTCCCTTTTTCTGGGGCCTCAGCTTCACAGAATGAATAAACAGGAAGAGCTCTGTACAGAGGCTCACTGACTCTATCCATTAAGACAAGGAAGAAGTCGGGATATGGTACATTTACCAGCCCTTTCCCTGCTCCCTATCCCGACAGATCCCCCGCAGCAAGCCGGCGGGAGGTGGGGAGGAAACCCAGCAGCACTGCAGGAGGGCAAGGGGGGAGGCCAGGAGAGAGCGCACAGGAGCCTGGGGCAGCAGGTCGGCAGGTGGCAGCAACAGCCTGTAGAGCAGGGGTGGCCAACATGTGGCCCGCGGAGCCTTCTGTTGTGGCCCGTGACCTCCTGCTCTGGAATGGTGGGATGTCAAGCCCAGAGCGCAGGGTGCCGACCCGCTACACCACACCATCAGTGTTGTGAATGAAGCTGGTGGTAGAGGAAGAAAACAGCTGCAGTGCAGAGCCCCTTAAGCCGATGCTTCCTCTACTGTGCCGGTGTTTGCCACAGGTGGAGTCTATGGCAAAAGTTCAGCTAACCTGCAGGATAAATACAGGTGCACTACGCTGCACCCGCGGTGTGGGTAAACCGCAGCACTTCAGTGTGAAAGCAGTCTTAGGCCCTTTTCACACGATCAGCCCGACCAAATGGGACCCTCAATTCACCTCCTATAGAGCGACAGATGTCTGTTTACGCCTGCCTACCTCCAATCCAAAAAAACAGAAGAAAATTTGTCCCCTTTCATCTGTGCCTATAAAGTAGCCGTGACCTGTCATCCGCCCGCTCTGCTCATTGTGGCCCTTGACTGGTTACCAAGTTGCTTAAGTGGCCCTCGCTCTTCAAAAGGTTGGGCACCCCTGCTGTAGAGGAACCAATGCCCTCCATTTCCCTCCTGCAGCAACTAAATGTCTACCGGGGGAGTGGAGGAGAAGCGCCCCTCTTTTTCAGTCATACAGGGGGTCACATGGGCCCCCTGGAGCATAAGACAGGGTCGCAATGGCAACCCCTGTATGTACGCCCCTAAGTAGACTCCCTTAAGTCTTTTTGAGCAATATTTAACTATTGTATTTTTTTTTTGTTTTCTTTACGTCAGACTTGAGTATACAATACATGACATCTATGAAAGAGAGATATGGACGTGTCAAAGAACATAACTCACGTATTGGGGAATCTGTTAATCTAGACAAAAGATATACACAGCTCCTGCTGATAAAGAACTATCAGAACCAGCAAGAGAGAGAGTTTGGAATAAGTAGTATAAGGCCTCTTCAACGAAGAGATGACAGATCTTCTGCTGAAGACTCCCCAACCACCATCCAGGCTCTCTTCGATCCTGATAAGGATGGCTTTACTCCTAAGATAGTGGTGCTACAAGGACCTGCCGGGATTGGCAAAACCATGACTTCCCAGAAGATCGTACTGGACTGGGCCTCTGGGAATCTCTTTCAAGACTGTTTTGATTTTGTGTTTAGTCTGAGCTGTAGAGAACTCAATAACATACCCAGAAAAATAAGCCTTGCGGGACTTCTGTCCAGACTGTGTACATTGCAATGTCCGGAGGAGATGATGAGGTCAGTTCTGAGTAACCCTAGAAAGTTACTCTTCATCATTGATGGTTTGGATGAGCTCAGATGGTCTCTGGAGGATCCATCGGAGGTTTGTGAGGATCCTTTTCAGGAAACCCACCTCAAAGTTATTTTGAGAAGTTTACTCAACAAACAAGTTCTTTATGGATCTTCTGCGATCGTCACCACAAGACCGTTCGTGCTGAAGGAACTGGAAAACCTCCTCCAACAGTCACGCCATGTGGAAATTCTGGGATTTACAGAAGAAGATTGTGAGAAATACGTCTACAATTTCTTTGATGATAAAGATGTAGCAGAGAAGGTTCTTGGATTAATAAAAGAGAATCGGATTATATTCGCCATGTGCTCCATCCCTATCTCATGCTGGATTGTGTGTACTGTGATGAAACAAGAAATGAAAAGGGACTTTGATTTATCCCGGTGCAGAACAACCACCTCCATCTACGTCCTCTACCTGAAGGGTCTGATAAAGTACCACGGGAGGAAGCAACTGGTGCTCACGTGTCTAAGGCGGGTGTGCGCTTTAGCCAATGAGGGAGTTTTTAGGAAGCAAATTCTATTTGAGGAGGCGGATCTGAGAAGACATGGACTCTCCATGACAGAGGTGGAGTCTGTATTTCTGAATGAGAGCATCTTTCACCAGGACATTGGGGTTAGCACCTCCTACGGCTTCATTCACCTGACTGTCCAGGAATTCTTTGCTGCTCTGTATTACGTGCTGGAAGAGGCACTGGCGGCGGACCAGGAGGTCTCTAGAGCAAAAGAAGTTCTTTCCTCCCCGCATATGTATTTTGGGAAACCTTTCATTTCAACCTTTCATGTTCAACCCCATTTATCATTAATGGTTCAATTTCTGTACGGCCTCTCAGATATTAATCAGGCGAAGGAATTGTCCGAAATTCTGAGCTGTGATATTTCATTCCAAGCCACTCCTGCCATGAGAAGCTGGCTTGGTTCATTTTCATTTGATGTAGAGTTGACCAATGACCGGGTTTGCTGCTTGTATGAGATGCAGGATGAGAACGTAGTGAGGAAAGTGATGTCTGTCATGGAATTCTTTAAAGTTAGTTTCTCCCGGGACATGAACTGTGTTCGGCAACTGGTCTACTTCTTGAAGAACTGCAAACCTTTTCAAAGGATGCAATTTTCCTGCGAAAAAATGGACAGCAAGGATCTGCAAATGTTATTTCCATTCCTGCAAAAATGTTCATTGATTGAGTGAGTACTTCTTTAAACTTTTTCATTACAAAAATCACAATACATAACTACTTCGTCATGTTATCTTATAAAATCCTACCAGTGCTTGAACGGTCAGTCCACCCCTGGACATGACTGAGGGTGGGTTTCCTGATGGGGCTCCCTAGTGGCATGGGGCCCTCGGGCAGTGCTTGAACGGTCAGTCCGCCCCTGGACATGACTCAGGGTGGGTTTCCTGAAGGGGCTCCCTAGTGGCATGGGGCCCTCGGGCAGTGCCCGAGTGGTCAGTCCGCCCCTGGACATGACTCAGGGTGGGTTTCCTGATGGGGCTCCCTAGTGGCATGGGGCCCTCAGGCAGTGCCCGAGTGGTCAGTCCACCCCTGGACATGACTCAGGGTGGGTTTCCTGATGGGGCTCCCTAGTGGCATGGGGCCCTCGGGCAGTGCTTGAACGGTCAGTCCGCCCCTGGACATGACTCAGGGTGGGTTTCCTGAAGGGGCTCCCTAGTGGCATGGGGCCCTCGGGCAGTGCCCGAGTGGTCAGTCCGCCCCTGGACATGACTCAGGGTGGGTTTCCTGATGGGGCTCCCTAGTGGCATGGGGCCCTCAGGCAGTGCCCGAGTGGTCAGTCCGCCCCTGGACATGACTCAGGGTGGGTTTCCTGATGGGGCTCCCTAGTGGCATGGGGCCCTCAGGCAGTGCCCGAGTGGTCAGTCCGCCCCTGGACATGACTCAGGGTGGGTTTCCTGATGGTGACATCGGTGGACCATGTCTATGCAATGAACATTCTCACACCCGCTTGTAGTCTCCATGGGTAGAGTGTGAGAAGGTGACAACAAAGGAGTACAGAGAGCTGTCACCCTAAAACAGGAAGTCCCTGAACAAGGACCGGCGGGATCACCGGGGACTATTTGAATGAAAGCTGCAGATTTAAAAAATAATTGAAAATGACTTTTGAAATGACATGAAGGTGTTAAATCTTTATTGGATTTCAGTGATTGGCTGACGTCTACTTGGTGGTATCTCTGTAGGTTTAAATGTGACGCCTCCATAGTAAGTGAAGGTCTCCTGTCTTTGATGTCAACAAGCAAATCTCTGAAAAAGCTGGTCCTGTTTCGCCCCTCTCTGGAAGATTTTGAAGTCTGCGATTTATGCGATGCGCTCAGACGTCCCGGATGTACACTGGAGATGGTCAGGTGAGAATTATATTATAAATTTAAATTAAAAACTGTCTGTGTGAGGGGCTCAGACCCTGGGCTGTACCAGGCCAGAGGTGAAAATTATACTATAAGTCAGGAATCTCCAAACTACGGCCCTCCAGCTGTTGTGAAACTACACGTCCCATGAGGCATTGTAAAACTCTGACATTCACAGACATGACTGGGCATGATGGGAATTGTAGTTCCTGAACAACTGGAGGGCCATAGTTAGGAGACCCCTGCAAATATCCGCTTGCCGCCAAGCAACATACGGGTACGTCGGGGTACAGGGAAGTTGGGCATGTTGGGTACAGGGACATGGGTTATGGGTACATCAGGTACAGTGGCGCTGAGCAGGGGTACCTCGGGTACCGGGACATTGGGTACAGGTGCATTGGGTAAGGCTACATCGGTTACAGGGATGCTGGCTAGGGGTACGTCAGGTACAGGAACATTGGGTATGGGTACGTCAGGTACAGGAACATTGGGTATGGGTACGTCGGGTACAGGGTTGGGTATGGGTACATCGGGTACAGGGACCTGGGTAGGGGTACACTGGGTACAGGGACATTGGGTATGGGTGCGTCGGGTACAGGGATGTTGGGTATGGGTACGTCGGATACAGGAACATTGGATATGGTTTTGTCGGGGACAGGGACGCTGGGTAGGGGAACATCGGGTACAGGGATGTTGGGTACATGTACGTTGGGTACAGGGACATTGGGTACGGGTACAGGGAAGTTGGGTACGATTAAGTCGGGTACAGGGAAGCTGAGCATGGGTACCTCAGGTACAGGGACATTGGGTATGGCTACATCAGTTACAGGGATGCTGGGTAGGGGTACATCAGGTACAGGAGCGTTGGATACAGGTACGTCGGGTACAGGGTTGGGTATGGGTACGTCGGGTACAGGGACACTGAGTAGGGGTACATTGGGTACGGGTTGGACTTGTTGGACCAATTTCGTTATTTCACATTCATTTAAATTCCTTACTATTGTGATTTGGATACATCCGAATCCCCCGAAAAAACAATTTTTTGTGCAAATTTTTTATTGAAATGAAACACATCGCACATGTCTAGTCATATGACCGACTTCCATCGCCAAGTTCTCTGTGGGAGGGTAAGCAGAGAGAACTCTATGCCGGCTCGGTCACATTTTACATGGCATTCATAAAATAAAGCTGCAATATAACTGATTAACATTCAGGCTGGTGATTGGTCGGTGACATTATCTGTTCCCTCTACAGGTTCTGCTGCAACTTGAACCAGAAGACGTGTGACAAAATCTACTCTTTACATGGGATTCAGACCAAACTGGATGTGATGTTTTATATTGAAGATGAGATGTCGGTATACGAAGCACAGAGAAAGTTTGAGAGACTCCGCCTCCTAGGACGCGTTTTACATACCTGCTCCTTGTGGTGCCAGCGACTGAACCAATTAATCGGGTGAGAAATGTGGAACACATGGGGCAGAAAGGAGTTCCATGATGGTGGATGATTTTACATTATTTGTTGCAATTCCAGTGTGTGTCCAGATCAGCTCTCCAAGTACCACTAACAGTAGATGATAGAAAATGGCCAATGATCAGTGGTGGGTAGTCAATGGCCAATGATGAATAGTCAGTGATCAGTGGTGGATAGTCAATGGCCAATGATCAGTGGTGGATAGTCAATGGTCAATGATCAGTGGTCAGTGATCAGTGGTGGATAGTCAATAGCCAATGATCAATGGTCAGTGATCAGTGGTGGAGAGTCAATGGTCAATGATTAATGGTGGTCAATGGCCAATGATCAATGGTCAATAATCAGTGGTGGATAGTTAATGGCCAATGATCAATTATCAGTGGTGGGTAGTCAATGGCCAATGATGAATAGTCAGTGATCAGTGG
This sequence comes from Rana temporaria, assembly GCF_905171775.1. Classification (NCBI taxonomy): domain Eukaryota; kingdom Metazoa; phylum Chordata; class Amphibia; order Anura; family Ranidae; genus Rana; species Rana temporaria. The sequence continues at coordinate 189,965,426 of NC_053496.1, forward strand.
TGGATAGTCAATGGTCAATGATCAGTGGTGGATAGTCAATGGCCAATGATGAATAGTGAGTGATCAGTGGTGGATAGTCAATGACCAATGATCAGTGGTGGGTAGTCAATGGCCAATGATGAATAGTCAGTGATCAGTGGTGGATAGTCAATGATCAATGGTAGATAGTCAATGGCCAATGATCAATGGTCAGTGATCAGTGGTGGATAGTCAATGATCAGTGGTGGATAGTCAATGATCAGTGGTGGATAGTCAATGGCCAATGATGAATATTCAGTGATCAGTGGAGGATAGTCAATGGCCAATGATGAATAGTCAGTGATCAGTGGTGGAGAGTCAATGGCCAATGATCAATGATCAGTGGTGGAGAGTCAATGGCCAATGATCAATGATCAGTGGTGGAGAGTCAATGGCCAATGATCAATGATCAGTGGTGGAGAGTCAATGGCCAATGACCAATAGTCAGTGATCAGTGGTGGAGAGTCAATGGCCAATGACCAATAGTCAGTGATCAGTGGTGGATAGTCAATGGCCAATGGTCAGTGGTGGATAGTCAATGGCCAATGATCAGTGGTGGAGAGTCAATGGCCAATGATCAATGGTCAGTGGTGGATAGTCAATGGCCAATGATCAGTGGTGGAGAGTCAATGGTCAATGATTAATGGTGGTCAATGGCCAATGACCAATAGTCAGTGATCAGTGGTGGAGAGTCAATGGCCAATGACCAATAGTCAGTGATCAGTGGTGGATAGTCAATGGCCAATGGTCAGTGGTGGATAGTCAATGGCCAATGATCAGTGGTGGAGAGTCAATGGTCAATGATTAATGGTGGTCAATGGCCAATGACCAATAGTCAGTGATCAGTGGTGGAGAGTCAATGGCCAATGACCAATAGTCAGTGATCAGTGGTGGATAGTCAATGGCCAATGGTCAGTGGTGGAGAGTCAATGGCCAATGATCAATGGTCAGTGGTGGATAGTCAATGGCCAATGATCAGTGGTGGAGAGTCAATGGTCAATGATTAATGGTGGTCAATGGCCAATGATCAATGGTCAGTGATCAGTGGTGGATAGTCAATGGCCAATGATCAATGGTCAGTGATGGATAATCAATGCTTGATGGTCAATGGTTAATGATCAATGGTTGATGATCAATGGTCAGTTGTTAATGATCAATGCTTCATAGTCAACAGCCAGTGGTCAAGAATCCATGGTTGATAATTAATGGTCGATGGTCAGTGGTTAATGATCAATGCTTGATGGTCAGTGGTCAATGATCAAGGGTCACTAGTCAACAGTCGATGGTCAGTACAATGTGTGTGTGTTTCTTGGACAAAATTTGAACCCTAATCATTAACATTTCTGTCTGTTAGATATAAGGTCACAGATGACGATGGAGATGAGGAGATCTGGATATACACTTTGTCACTGACCACCCTACGCCACAAGTGTCTGTCCACCGTACCAGCTTCCCTTGTTCAGTTCCAGCATGATCCAAGTTCCCTTGGTCCACCCATTCATAGGTGTGAGCTTCCAGTCTGGGTGGAAAACTTATTCATACTCAGGTACCAACAGACATAAACTCAGGGGACAATCCCCCCTATTTTTATAATGACACAGGGCGGGGTAAACTACATTCCGTAATAAGAGACACACAGGGGTATTCAACTTCTCATCAGTAGACTGCCCTCTCCACCCTTCCCACTGGTCTAAATGCTAGAAACAAACATCCCATAATAGGTGGCTCCCAAGGCAGAGAGAAACAATAGAACAATGGGAAACAGCCACACTCCAAACAATCTAGTAAAAAGTCCACAACAGTCAATGAGACCAAACTCATAAATCATATCAGCAGTTGGAAAGGTGAAATTATTTATCTTGATTTATTTCTGGAGGGATATTTTTCAGAAATATTAATGTCCCAAGTGAAAAAGCCCCCTTCACTCTTTCAGCACAAACCACACACAGAATCAAGGACAACAAATGCTGCGTCCAGTGTGGTTCTATGGTGAGTCGGGTTAAGCAGACCCAACTGGGGTTCTCGGTCACCCTGTGGCCCCCTAATAGACACAGGATGACTTACACAGAAGAGGGGTCGGGGAGCTGGACAAGGAGTTTCCAGTGCTCTTCAAGGTTAGCTGGGTTCCACAAGCCCCCCGGCCAAACGGACTCCCGTCACACCCTTTTATAAAGGTAATTTATATATACTGGTACAGTTGAACCTCAGATTACGAGGATAATCCGTTCCAGGAGAATGCTCGTAATCCAAAGTACTCGCATATCAAAGCGAGTTTTCCCATTGAAGTCAATGGAAATGAAAATAATTAGTTCCGCATTGACTTCAATGGGATGCAATACCGTATGTGGCCAGAGGTGGGGGGGGGGGGGACGCCGGAGAGCCTCGGAAACGGCTGGAAAGGCCCGAGGACACCTCGGCTGACCTTGACAAACGTCGGAAAGGCTCGGAAACTGAGTATTTCTGTGTCTTTCAGAGCATTGCCGAACGGTGGCGATCGCTGCCGTTCGACTCTGCTCAGCTCCGGCGCCCCCGTACGTCAGGACAAATGCGGTACTGCAGGCCCTATTAGGTTGAATTCTGCTCGTCCAGAACTGAACGGAGAACTCCACATGAGGTCTGACCAGAGGTGGCAGAATTATAGCTTTGTCCCTGGAGTGTATCCCTTTTTTTATGCATGCTAATATTCTGCCGGCTATGGTAGCTGCAGCTTGGCACTCTACTAGCACCCCCATATCCTTCTCCATCCTTGACTCCCCCATCGGTTCTCCACCCAGTGAGTATTTTTCATGAATGTTTTTTGACCCCCAAGTGCGTTACTTTACATTTCTCCACATTAAACCTCATTTGCCATTTGTCTGCCCATTTCTTTTATTTTATTCAGAACATTCTGCAAAATTTCCATGTCCTGATGAGAGTTTATTACTCTGCTTATGTTGTGTCTTCCGCAAAGACTGACACTGAACTATTCATCTCATACTCTATATCAGGGATCCTCAAACTACGGCCCTCCAGCTGTTGCAGAACTACACATCCCATGAGGCATTGTAACACACTGACATTCACAGACATGACTGGGCATGATGGGAATTGTAGTTCCTGAACAACTGGAGGGCCATAGTTTGAAGACCCATGATTTACGAATATGTTGAATAGATTTGGTCCCAAGACAGAACCTTGGGGTACCCCCCCCTCACCACTCCAGACCAGTCTGAGTACACGTTATTTATCACTACCCTTTGGACCCGTCCCTGTAACCATTTTTTTTTTACCCACGAACAAACCCTACGGCCCAAGCCTGCCGACCTCAGCTTGTAAATTAAGCGTCTATGGGGGGACTGTATAAAATGCTTTTGAAAAGTCCAGATACACCACATTCACAGCAATCCCCCATCTAGATGGCTACTTACTTCCTCGTAGAATGTTAGCAGATTGGTCTGGCAGGAACGACCCTTCATAAACCCATGCTGATTACTACTAATGATATTGTTCTCCTCAGTAAAACTTTGGATATAGTCCCTAATTATCCCATCCAATAATTTACATACTATTAATGTTAGGCTGACTGGCCTATAATTCCCAGGAATATGTCTCTGCCCTTTTTTTTTAATATTGTACCAAGTTGACCTTTTTCCAATCAGCTGGTACCAATCCTGTCAGTATGCTGTCCACAAAGATCAGGAACAATGGCCTGGCTATAACCTGAGTGAGTTCTCTGAGGACTCGCGGGTGTAAGCCACCTGGTCCTGGTAATTTATTTATGGTAAATTTATTAAGTATTCCCTTGACTCCGAATTTAGCCACGTAGGTATGTCTTGTGTTGTGCCACTAAAGCCTTGTACATACGATAGGAAAACTTCCCGACCAAAGCTTCATCACAGTTTTCCTGTCGGGAAAGCCTCTCGTGTGTAGGGGGGAAAAGTGACTGAGAAGGTTCTTGGCTTTCCCCTCAGAATTTTCCCATCTGAAATCCCGCATGTTGGAAAACCCTTCTTTTTTCTGTGTACAAACTGAGGAGAAGGCGGCATTTAGTAGAGTTGCCTTCTTTGTGTCATCTGTAACCATCCTCCCATCCTCGTCTTTTATGTGTGCAATGTGCTCCGAATTACTCTTAATATATCTAAAAAACATTTTTGGGGTTATTTTTCCTTTCTTTTGCTATGTGTCTCTCGTCAAAAAGGGAGAGTATCACCTCTGTTAACTAACTATAAGAGTAAATAAAATGTGCCAGCATCCCGTTTAATATGTAGAAGGTGAGACCCAGCTAGGGATACAAGAGGCTGCTTGAGGCCAATTGGCATCAACACTAATGGGTCAACAAGGGGGGTGTTGGTTGGGACTTTCGAGGCACTGATAGGCAAACATGTGTGTCTCGTAATCTTTTTTTTTTTCAGCCGTCCTGATTGCGATTTTACATTTCTTATTTCATTCCTTGTAGTGCAGGAATGCTGGCACTAACCCTTTATGTTTTTTTAAAGGTCATACTTTTCTCCTTGATGAGGCTACTCACATTACGGAGGAAGAAAAAAAATCCTGGACAGCCGCAGGACTAACAAGCATTACTGGACAGACAGAACCGATCTTTTCACTATGGCAGCGGGCTGTGGGCAACTTGCAAAATGAACTTTCGCCTACGGTGGGCGCTGCTGTATCCGGAAAAGGTTACAGATTCCACCACTACATGAAAATTGGACAGCAAATGTCTTCTTTCAAAAAAAGATGGAGACATTCCATGGAACTCACCAAGGATTACATATAGAGCCAGATTCAGGTAGCTTGGCGTATCGTTGAGCGGGTGTAGCGCATCTCATATGCGCTACGCCGATGTAACATAGAGAGGCAAGAGCAGTATTCACAAAGCACTCGCTCCCTAAGTTACGGCGGCCTAGCGTAAATGGGCCGGCGTAAGCCCGCCTAATTCAAATTAGGAAGGTAGTGGGCGTGTTGTATTAAAATTAACCGTGACCCCATGTAAATGAATGGCCAATCGAACGGCGCATGTGCGCGCATGCTCAGAATCACGTCGCATATACTCCCTAAGAAACGATGGCTCAATGCATACGACGTGAACGTAACCTACGCCCAGCCCCATTCACGTACAACTAACGTAAACGACGTAAAATCCGATGGCTGTTCCGACGTCCGTACCCTAACATGACCTACACCTGCTTTATGAGGAATAACTTTACGCCGGACGCACGCCTTACGTAAACGGCGTAGCTTACTGCGACAGGCGCAAGTACGTTCGTGAATCGGCGTATGTGGCTCATTTACATATTCGACGCATAAATCTATAGAAGCGCCCCTTGCGGCCAGCGTAAATATGCGCCCAAGATACGACGGCGTAGGAGACTTACGTTGGTCGGATGGAGCCAGAATTCAGGCGTATCTTAGTTCAAGAATACGGCGCATCCGTGGACTTACGCAGCGTATCAGAAGATACGTCGGCGTAAGTCCTACGTGAATCTGGCTCAATGTGCCACATTTCTGAAAAGCCATAACCCAACGGGAATAGCAATGACACTATACAGGGTAATGGGAGATACGTGAGGATATGTGTACAATAATAGATTTATAGAGATACGTGAGGATATACTGTATGTACAATAATAGATTTATAGAGATACCTGAGGATATACTGTATGTACAATAATAGATTTATAGAGATACGAGAGGATATACTGTATGTACAATAATAGATTTATAGAGATACCTGAGGATATACTGTATGTACAATAATAGATTTATAGAGATACCTGAGGATATATTGTATGTACAATAATAGATTTATAGAGATACGAGAGGATATACTGTATGTACAATAATAGATTTATAGAGATACCTGAGGATATACTGTATGTACAATAATAGATTTATAGAGATACCTGAGGATATACTGTATGTACAATAATAGATTTATAGAGATACGAGAGGATATACTGTATGTACAATAATAGATTTATAGAGATACGAGAGGATATACTGTATGTACAATAATAGATTTATAGAGATACGAGAGGATATACTGTATGTACAATAATAGATTTATAGAGATACGTGAGGATATATTGTATGTACAATAATAGATTTATAGAGATACGTGAGGATATATTGTATGTACAATAATAGATTTATAGAGATACGAGAGGATATACTGTATGTACAATAATAGATTTATAGAGATACGTGAGGATATATTGTATGTACAATAATAGATTTATAGAGATACGTGAGGATATATTGTATGTACAATAATAGATTTATAGAGATACGAGAGGATATACTGTATGTACAATAATAGATTTATAGAGATACGAGAGGATATACTGTATGTACAATAATAGATTTATAAAGATACCTGAGGATATACTGTATGTACAATAAAACGCGTGAAATTTCCATGATGATTAAATGTGATCTTTGTTACATTGTACAATTTTTATACAATATTTGTATTTCTTGTAATGAGAATTCTCAGAAATAAATGAATCCTAATCAAATCTTTCCCGATATCTGGTAGTATTTAGTCACATCCATCTGATTGTCTTCTTCTGTAATTTGAAAGTCATTTTATCCCTCATCCAAATATCGGGAACTTACCCAACTCATACTCCAAGGACTGGGAGCAATCTCCATTTCCACCAACATTCATACCCCACCATACGAAGAACTACCTCCATATATATATATACACACACACCACGGACCGGGAGCAATCACCATTTACACCAACATTCATACCCCACCATACGAAGAACTACCTCCATATATATATATACACACACACCACGGACCGGGAGCAATCACCATTTACACCAACATTCATACCCCACCATACGAAGAACTACCTCCATATATATATATACACACACACCACGGACCGGGAGCAATCACCATTTACACCAACATTCATACCCCACCATACGAAGAACTACCTCCATATATATATATATACACACACACCACGGACCGGGAGCAATCACCATTTACACCAACATTCATACCCCACCATACGAAGAACTACCTCCATATATAATAGAAAAAGAGGAAGGGGGGGGGGACTTTAAATAAAACACGCAGTCAATAGTGGGGGGGGGGGCAAAAAACTGGTATATTGAATGGTAAATCATGATATAAATTCATACAATTAAATACACAACATCACAGTAAAATTGATCTATGCGCATATGGGAACATGATAACACATGACAGTGGATAGGGGTTAATGCTATACCGCCTGAGAAACTTCCTATTACATAAAATTCTTATTGACCATAATAATATATAAATATCCATGTGAATAAAACGAGATACATGGTCGGTTGAACATTGCCTATACAGAGGCTCGACGCGTTTCGTGGAGTATTTATATCCACTCTTCAGGAGCAGCAATGTCTTAATCTGAAATGAGACATAAAGGTGTCGGAGTCACTGCCTTTAAGGGGAGAGAGGCCATAGGGAGGGATGTAGTTGGGAAATATATCCTTATCTGAGAAGTACTCACAACCGCCATGTGGAGGTGCAACCCTGAGAGCTGGAAATTCCCCTAAGGGCATCTTGTCCGGGAGCTGTGGCAGTGTGTGGCGCAAGCAGGGCCCCCACATGGCCACACAGGGGGAGGAAGGTTATCCATACAGTGGTGGCTCATACAGAGCAGTGGCAGATGGTGGCCTAAACACATCTTGGAAGGCTTCTAGAAAAAAAATTCTCACGTAACCGGGATGGAGGTTTGAGACCATAACAGGTCTCTACCTCATTTAAAGTCCCAAATTCCTTTCCTTGCTAACCTCCATATATATATATATATACTCCACCATATTGAAAAGATACCCCCGCATTTATACCCCACCATATTGGGATCACACCCCAATTATAAATACCTCTATGTTTAATGAGCAATAAAATAAAGCTGCTGCCTCTGCTGTGACCCCTATTGTCATATACAGCATATATATATATGGGAGCCCTGAAGAAAGGGGAAGGCTTTTCCCCTGAAACGTGTTGTCTGTATTTGATGCTATAAGTGAGTGAGTGAATAACTTGTATAGCGTCCTGATCCTTCAGAAGAGATGAGTCTTAAGTTTTTTCCTGAAGGCCCGATGGTTTTCTTCCATGCGGATGTTTGTGGAAACGTGCCATGGAACATAGCCATGGTCCTTGGACTGCAAGGTGGTTGTAAACCTATGAAATATGAACAAAGTATATCTCTCTGTAGTGTCTACTTGCCTCAAGCCAAAGCACGGAGTGTGATTTCTGTATGTTGTCTAGTTCCTCTGCTATCTGCATGAGTCACTTCTGACAGGTTTTCCCCCGGGGGCTTTCAGCACACAGTCTGTGATTGATGCCCCGTACACACGTGCGGGATTTCCGACAGGAAAAGTTCCCGTCGGAAATCCCGAGGGGTCAGTATTTCCCCCCTAAACACGAGAGTTTCCCATAGGAAAACTAAGTCAGCTGGGAATCCCGGCGGGAAAAAAGAGAGCTGGTTCTCTTTTTTTTTTGTCCGGTGTTTTTTTGGCAGTTTTCCCGTCGTAAAAACTGCAAAGGAGCATACACACGGTCGGGATTCCCTGCTTTTTGTGTCTCTCTTTATGTGGTGCACTTTTTTTGGCACCGGGTGGAGTTTTTGGGTGTTTCACACGCCACAGGCTTTTGAACTTATAAAGTCATCCAGAACTCCGCCCCCTGCTAAATCACTAACCTAGTCTCACAATACCAACCAAATCATTCTCTTCGATCCTCCCAAAATGTCCGGTTCACTAGCTCTCCCTGTCACTTCCACCTTTGGTCATCTTCGGGACTTCTACCGAGCCTCTCCCATCCTTTGGAACTCCCTATCCCAATTTGTCTGACTATCTCCTACTCTGTCCCCTTTAAGACGATCCCTGAAAACCCTTCTCCTATGAGAAGCCTATCCTGCCCCCCACCTAACAAATGGACTTTAATTTTAAGGCAGGGCTCGACAAACCCTGGGCACCAGGTCACGACTAGAATTAGCAACCTGGGGCGGCACAGCTGGGGTATCCTTTCTCCGTGCGCACCCCACTGGTTGCGATCGCGTTGGGCCGCGCCGGCTGGTAATTAAGGCTGCGGCTTTGCGGCCTTCTGCAGTCATACGCTTCCGTCTGGAATCTGGCGCCCTCTTGTGGTGGCCGTTGGTATGACAAGACAACCAGCAATGCTAATGGAGCTGTTGTCACTGCCCACCCATCTCCTTCCCTTTACTTAGAACCCCCAAACATTATATATATATTTTTTATTCTAACACCCTAGAGAATAAAATGGCGGTCGTTGCAATACTTTCTGTAACACCGTATTACAGAGGAGGGCTAGAATTATTGCTCTCGCTCTAACGATCGTGGCAATGCCTCACATGTGTGGTTTGAACACCGCTATTCATATGCGGGCGCTGCTCACGTATGCGTTCGATTCTGCGCGCGAGCTCGTCGGGACGGGGCGCGTTCCTGGCTCCTTCATTTTATAGCTGGCTCCTTATTGGCACCACATGCCCTTAATTGGTAACAATATAGGAAAAGGAAAAATGGGATTTTGAAGGTGCAAATTACACAAACAAATATCAAAAAAGATTTTATTTATAAAAGTTAAAACATTTACAGAATAAAATCCATCCAGGAGCTATACGATACATTTTCAGAGTGTGCAGGAGGACAAAACTCAACATGTTTCACCAGCTTCCTCAGGAGAATTACATTTGTGTTTATTTTCTTATGACATGTGTATCTCTGTATTAATTTGTGATTATATGTATTGTTTTATTTTCCTTTTTCTATTTTTCAGTAGATAGTGCTTGACAAATATAATTCTCCTGAGGAAGCTACTGAGAGTGATGAAACATGTTAGAGAGTTTTGTCATCCTGCACACTCTGAAATTGTATTGTATACCTCTGGATGGATTTTATTCTGTCAATTTTTTAACTTTTATAAATAAAATCTTTTTTTTATATATATATTTGTTTGTGTAATTTGCACCTTCAAAATCCCATTTTTCCTTTTCCTATATTGGACTTTTATTTTCTCCCCCTGATATTGCCTTTTGTTTCCTTTGAACCTTCCTCTTAGGTTGGACTCTCTGGCCTGGATTCAGAAAGATGAGCGCATCTTTCTGCGGGCGTAACGCATCTCAGATACCTTACGCCGCTGTAACTTTGGGCGCAAGTTCCGTAGGCAGAAAGAACTTGCGCCCTTAGTTACGGCGGCGTAACGTATGTGTGATTAGGCGTAAGCCCGCCTAATTCAAATGGTGATGTTGTGGGCGTGTTTTATTTAAATTTAATTTCACCCCACGTTTTTTACGTTTTTTTTTCAACGGCGCATGCGCCGTCCGTGAAATATCCCAGTGTGCATTGCTCCAAAGTACGTCGCAAGGACGTATTGGATTCGACATGAACGTAAATGACGTCCAGCCCTATTCGCGAACGACTTACGCAAACGACTTAAAATTTTCAAAGCTCGGCGCGGGAACGACGTCCATACATTAGCTACGCCTCATATAGCAGGGGTAACTATACGCAGAAAAAAGCCTAACGTAAACAACGTAAAAAAAAGATGCGCCGGCGGGACGTACGTTTCTGAATCGGTGTAAATACCTAATTAGCATATTTCTCGCGTAACTATACGGAAGCGCCACCTAGCGGCCAGTGTAAATATGCAGCCTAAGATACGACGGTGTAAGACACTTACTTCGGTCGTATCTTAGGGATATCTATGCGTAACTGATTCTATGAATCAGGCGCATAGATACGACGGCTCGCACTCAGAGATACGACGGCTCGCACTCAGAGATACGCCGTCGTATCTCGTTTCTGAATCCGGGCCTCTGATTACCTCAGGTATTCTTGTGTATCATTACTGTACTGTTTGCCCCCGTGTTGTTATAAATCCTGTATAATAATAATATATATGTGTGTATCACCATCTGCTGGAGATAAAAGACGTCACAGTGACTATGGAGGAAGAGGACGGACATGACGGGGTTACTGGGTGTAAATAGAAGATAAGATCTTATTACCTCCTCTGCTGCCGATTCCAAAGATGTCTCCTCACTAATTCCCCCCGACTCACCTCTCACCCGGAACTTCCTGTCTGTGCCTGACATCACTTCCTGTCTGTGCCTGACATCACTTCCTGCCTGTGCCTGATATCACTTTCTGTTTTCCACAGAGACTTCCTGTCTGGGAATAAGTGAGAAAATCACCACCTTGTGGAGCTCAGAGGACCTGCACCCCCGAGAAACGTCTTGTAGTGTGACCACGGCCTTGTGCTGTGTGTGTATGTGTATTGTATATCCTTATAGATGTGTAGTCCTCCCCCCGCAGAGAGCAGTGATATTGTCAGGCTCCTCCTAGGAAGAGTGCCGATCACTGGGTATACGTGTTGTCAGGCTCCTCCTAGGAAGAGCCGATCACTGGGTATGCGTCATGTCAGGCTCCTCCTAGGAAGAGCTGATCACTGGGCATATGTGTTGTCAGGTTCCTCCTAGGAAGAGCCGGTCACTGGGTATACGTGTTGTCAGGCTCCTCCTAGGAAGAGCCGATCACTGGGCATACGTGTTGTCAGGCTCCTCCTAGGAAGAGCCGATCACTGGGCATACGTGTTGTCAGGCTCCTCCTAGGAAGAGCCGATCACTGGGTATATGTGTTGTCAGGCTCCTCCTAGGAAGAACTGATCACTGGGTATACGTGTTGTCAGGCTCCTCCTAGGAAGAGCCGGTCACTGGGTATACGTGTTGTCAGGCTCCTCCTAGGAAGAGCCAATCACTGGGTATACGTGTTGTCAGGCTCCTCCTAGGAAGAGCCGATCACTGGGTATACGTGTTGTCAGGCTCTTCCTAGGAAGAGCCGATCACTGGGTATACGTGTTGTCAGGCTCCTCCTAAGAAGAGCTGATCACTGGGTATACGTGTTGTCAGGCTCCTCCTAAGAAGAGCCGATCACTGGGTATACATGTTGTCAGGCTCCTCCTAGGAAGAGCCGATCACTGGGTATACGTGTTGTCAGGCTCCTCTCATGAAGAGCCGATCACTGGGTATACATGTTGTCAGGCTCCTCTCAGGAAGAGCCGATCACTGGGTATACATGTTGTCAGGCTCCTCCTAGGAAGAGCCGATCACTGAGTATACATGTTGTCAGGCTCCTCCTAGGAAGAGCCGATCACTGGGTATACGTGTTGTCAGGCTCCTCCTAGGAAGAGCCAATCACTGGGTATACGTGTTGTCAGGCTCCTCCTAGGAAGAGCCGGTCACTGGGTATAGGTGTTGTCAGGTTCCTCCTAGCAAGAGCCGATCAACGGGTATACGTGTTGTCAGGCTCCTCCTAGGAAGAGCCGATCACCGGGTATACGTGTTGTCAGGCTCCTCCAAGGAAGAGCCGATCACTGGGTATACGTGTTGTCAGGCTCCTCTTAGGAAGAGCCGATCACTGGGTATACGTGTTATCAGGTTCCTCCTAGGAAGAGCCGATCACTCGGTATACGTGTTGTCAGGCTCCTCTTAGGAAGAGCCGATCACTGGGTATAGGTGTTGTCAGGCACCTCCTAGGAAGAGCCGATCACTGGGTATACGCTTTGTCAGGCTCCTCCTAGGAAGAACCGATCACTGGGTATGCGTGTTGTCAGGCTCCTCCTAGGAAGAGCCGATCACTGGGTATACGTGTGGTCAGGTTCCTCCTAGGAAGAGCCGATCACTGGGTATACGTGTTGTCAGGTTCCTCCTAGGAAGAGCCGATCACTGGGTATACGTGTTGTCAGGCTCCTCCTAGGAAGAGCCGGTCACTAGGTATACGTGTTGTCAGGCTCCTCCTAGGAAGAGCCGATCACTGGGTATACGTGTTGTCAGGCTCCTCCTTGGAAGAGCCGATCACCGGGTATACGTGTTGTCAGGATCCTCCTAGGAAGAGCCGATCACCGGGTATACGTGTTGTCAGGCTCCTCCTAGGAAGAGCCGATCACTGGTTATACGTGTTGTCAGGCTCCTCCTAGGAAGAGCAGATCACTGGGTATACGTGTTGTCAGGCTCCTCCTAGGAAGAGCCGATCACTGGTTATACGTGTTGTCAGGCTCCTCCTAGGAAGAGCCGATCACTGGGTATACGTGTTGTCAGACTCCTCCTAGGAAGAGCCGATCACTGGGTATACGTGTTGTCAGGCTCCTCCTAGGAAGAGCCGATCACTCGGTATATGTGTTGTCAGGCTCCTCCTAGGAAGAGCCGATCACTGGCTATACATGTTGTCAGGCTCCTCCTAGGAAGAGCCGATCACTGGGTATACGTGTTGTCAGGCTCCTCCTAGGAAGAGCCGATCACTGGGTATACATGTTGTCAGGTTCCTCCTAGGAAGAGCCGATCACCGGGTATACGTGTTGTCAGGCTCCTCCTAGGAAGAGCCGATCACTGGCTATACATGTTGTCAGGCTCCTCCTAGGAAGAACCAGGATACTTGGAGAAGCTTTCCAGGAGACATCGATCACTCAGAAATAATCGTTTTATCAGCTTTATTATCTAAAACTCAATTAAATTAAAAGGTATAAATATCACCCACAGCATAGAAAGTCCTCGGGGGAAAGGTAGAACAACCCCCCCCCCCCCTGGGGGCCCAGTCAGTAGAGCCTGTCTCCAAGGGGCCACTGCTGGAACAACAGTCCTTTGGGGTCATATTTAGGACAGTCCTCAAGGAACCCAGTCAACAGTGTATATCCCAATGGGGCAACAGTTAGAACAACAGTCCTTTGAGGTCACATTTAGGACAGCCCCCTAGTTCCCAGGCAGAAGAGTCTGTCCCCTGGGGCCACATTTAGGACAGTCCCCATGGTTCCCAGTCAGAAGAGTCTGTCCCTTGGGGCCACATTTGGGACTAGTCCCCATGGTTCCCAGGCAGAAGAGTCTGTCCCCTGGGGCCACATTTAGGACAGTACCCATGGTTCCCAGTCAAAAGAGTCTGTCCCTTGGGGCCACATTTAGGCCAGTCCCTATGGTTCCCAGTCAGAAGAGTCTGTCCCTTGGGGTCACATTTAGGACAGTTCCCATGGTTCCCAGTCAGAAGAGTCTGTCCCTTGGGGCCACATTTAGGACAGTCCCCATGGTTCCCAGTCAGAAGAGTCTGTCCCTTGGGGTCACATTTAGGACAGTCCCCATGGTTCCCAGTCAGAAGAGTCTGTCCCTTGGGGCCACATTTAGGACAGTTCCCATGGTTCCCAGTCAGAAGAGTCTGTCCCTTGGGGCCACATTTAGGACAGTCCCCATGGTTCCCAGTCAGAAGAGTCTGTCCCTTGGGGTCACATTTAGGACAGTCCCCATGGTTCCCAGTCAGAAGAGTCTGTCCCTTGGGGGCCACATTTAGGACAGTACCCATGGTTCCCAGTCAAAAGAGTCTGTCCCTTGGGGCCACATTTAGGACAGCCCCCTAGTTCCCAGGCAGAAGAGTCTGTACCTTGGGGCCACATTTAGACCAGTCCCCATGGTTCCCAGTCAGAGGAGTCTTTCGGACAGCCCCCTAGTTCCCAGGCAGAAGAGTCTGTCCCCTGGGGCCACATTTAGGACAGTCCCCATGGTTCCCAGTCAGAAGAGTCTGTCCCTTGGGGCCACATTTAGGACAGTTCCCATGGTTCCCAGTCAGAAGAGTCTGTTCCTTGGGGTCACATTTAGGACAGTCCCCATGGTTCCCAGTCAGAAGAGTCTGTCCCTTGGGGCCACATTTAGCACAGTCCCCGTGGTTCCCAGTCAGAAGAGTCTGTCCCCTGGGGCCACATTTAGGCCAGTCCCTATGGTTCCCAGTCAGAGGAGTCTTTCCCTCGGGGCCACATTTAGGTCAGTCCTCCAGGGTCAGGATCTGAATTTCAGCCCCATGTGGATCCTCTGGTGGGCCCTCAGCACTGATTTGGTGGTGAAGCTCTTGCTGCAGTCGGGACAGCCGTGCGGTTTCTCTCCGGTGTGCACCTTGTAGTGGGACATCAGGTTGGACTTCCTGTTGAAGCAGCGGCCGCACTCGGCGCAGCTGAAGGGTTTTTCCCCCGAGTGGATCTTGCGGTGTTCGTTAAGCGCGGACCTGACGATGAAGCAGCGTCCGCAGTCGGCGCACACGAAGCGCCGGTCGCTGTGCAGTTTGGTCTGGTGGCGCAGCAGCTGGGACTTGGCCGTGTAGCTCTCGCCGCACTCGGAGCAGGCGAAGGGCCGTTCCCCCGTGTGATTCCGCCGGTGTATGGCCAGGTAGCCGCGGCTGGAGAAGCCTTTGCCGCACTCCGCGCACGCGAACGGCTTCTTCCGGACGTGCGACCTCTGGTGGACGAAGAGATTGGATCTGGTGGACAGCGTCTTCCCGCATTCGAAGCAAGGCCACCGCTTCCGCAGGTTGTTGCCGCCGGAGGCCGATTCCGTCTTGATATGGGCCGATATGTATTGTCCATGGTGGGTGTAAAGACCGCTATTCGGGAAATCGCCTTCATCCCAAGACTCTTCCCTTATAGAGGAACGCCGGGAACAATCCATGGGGTCCGAAAGGTCTGACTCCGGGATGTGTCCCTCTTCATCTGAGAGGGGTTCCTCCTTTATGTGGGGGGGTGTATAAGGTCTCCTGTCGGCAGACGCCGGACTATCGATGTCCAAGTCTTTGTACAAGTTGGGTTCCGCCTTCACACGACTAGACGTGACCGGTGTGGGATCTGTAGGGGTCACGGTGTCCCTACATGGGAGGCCGGCTTCTTGGTTTGGGGGGAGCTCTGACTTAGCCAGACCAGATGAGGTCTGGGGCAGGATGTCTTCCTGTGGGAGGCGCCGTTCTTCACCGGAATCCTCCGCGAGGATCCGACACGAATACCGCGCGCAGTCTCTGGAAGTATCATTTTCCGTGTCTGTGAAGATCCCTTCTTCACTGGAAGTAGAGTCCTCGTAATCGTGACCCTCTGGGGGACCCTCGTCTTCCCTCCACATCAAGTCCTCCTCCACGTTTTCACCCGGAACGGAAGCATCTATTGGTAGAAACAAAATGATATGTGATTGGGAGGGGGAGGGGTCATCGCCATAAAAATAGAACCTTTCGTGACCCCCCTCAGCCTTTGTTTTATATTCAGCATGGCCAAGTTGGTGGACACCCAACCACCACACTTCTACGACCTTCAACATCATCCCAACCTAGAGACCTACCGTGAAATAATCCGTCTCAGCCCGGCCGATTTGGCCGTATTCCTTTGCGCATGCGCGGCACACACGCGTTTACGGTCCAACTGAATGACGTGCACGCACGACGTGACTTCCTGGCTGGACTATAAAAGCTGCTCAAGCGCCCAAACAAATCGCTGGTTTGTCTTCAGATTCCTGTCTGTAAGTTCCTAGTTCCTGTTGTGACCCGGATTGACTCCAACTTACTCTGATCTTCTCTTGGACCTGACCCTCGGCCTGCTCAACAAACTATGCCCTTGTCTCCAGTGTTTGACCCTCTGCCTGTGACCCGGATTGACCCTGACTACTCTGATCTTCTCCTGGACCTGACCCTTGGCCTGCTTAACGGACTCTGCCCTTGTCTCCAGTGTTTGACCCTCTGCCTGTGACCCAGATTTTCCTCCAGTCTCCTTGCCTTGACCCTCTGCCTGTGACCCAGATTTTCCTCCAGTCTCCTTGCCTCGACCCTTTGCCTGTGACCCAGATTGACCCCGACATACTCTGATCTTCTCCTGGACCTGAACATTGGCCTGCTTAACGGACTCTGCCCTTGTCTCCAATGTTTGACCCTCTGCCGGTAACCCGGATTTGCCTCCAGTCTCCTTGCCTTGACTCTCTGCCGGTAACCCGGATTTGCCTCCAGTCTCATTGCTTCGACCCTCTGCCTGTGACCCGGATTTGTCTCCTGAACCCTGACCCTCAGCCTGTGATCTAGAATTACCTCATTCTCCTGTGTCCTCCAATGAGGTGCCAACAGAAAACACGCTCAACACGAAATCATTGCAATGTTACGTATATATACGTTTCGGCTTTGAAGTGGCTTATTGGGGTCATGGATGAAGACATCAGCCATAACCCCTGGAACGTTCTTTCAGACGTCAGCTGGCTTTCCCATGAAAGCGTCCCCTCCCACCGCTTGCCGGTGTTTCTCTGGCTTATCATTCGAACCAGCAAGCCCGAGGAGTAACCCAATGGTGCAGCCGGCTGGTCCAAGAGGCGATCAAAGAGTAGATCGTCTTTGATTGCCTCTATGGCCTTGGAGGACCAGAGTGACGTTGTGACGTCCCGACGTCACTTTCAGTCCAGAATGGAAGTCAACAATTTTTTTGTTCTCCTCTTCAGGAAGCAAGGTGGGCTGGAAGGGTAGAACATATGTCTCAACGCTTTTCACGGGAGCACCCGCCGCTTCTTCAGGAAGTGAGGGGAGCTGGAAGGGTAGAACATGTCAACGCGTTTCACGGGAGCACCCGCCGCTTCTTCAGGAAGTGAGGGGAGCTGGAAGGGTAGAACATGTCTCAACGCTTTTCACGGGAGCACCCGCCGCTTCTTCAGGAAGTGAGGGGAGCTGGAAGGGTAGAACATGTCTCAACGCGTTTCACGGGAGCACCCGCCGCTTCTTCAGGAAGTGAGGGGAGCTGAAAGGGTAGAACATTACAATTCAAAGTACAAAATCATAATGTTCAGGATGTTCTAGACACAAAAGGGGGCAACTTCTTGATGGCCTTGGGGAGGAGGGGGCAACTCCGTGTTATTGGCCATACTTGGGGGGGGGGGAGACAACTCCATAAAATTGTAAAGTTTAAAAGGACCAAGGGATTGCCAAAAGCACCGACATTCGATTCAAATGTCTTCCATGGGTAGGAAGTCTCTCTATGTCTCAACGCGTTTCACGGGAGCACCCGCCGCTTCTTCAGGAAGCGAGGGGAGCTGGAAGGGTAGAACATTACAATTCAAAGTACAAAATCATAAAACACACAATTTTAATTGATAATCACGTAAATCAAAAATGAAGCTCACCAAGCCGGGACAGTCCGGCACCAAACAAAAGACAACATTGTCTCGGTTTGGTGAGCTTAGTTTTGATTTACGTATGTTCTACCCTTCCAGCTCTCCTCACTTCTTGAAGAAGCAGGGTGCTCCTGTGAAACGCGTTGGGACACAGAGAGACTTCCTACCCATGGAAGACATCCTGTCCACCATATTGTTTCTGTAAGGTTGCTGGTTCAACTAGACCCGGGGTTTTAAGGACAATCTGGATGTATGGAGGCTCCCCAATGCATTGGTAGTGAAAACATCCACACGCACACATGGTATGTCCACACTAGCTTTATTTTCTAATGCGTACTTGTTCATAATCATACAAGAAGGGAACGCCCTTGTCCCAGCCAATCATATCTAAGTTATTAGGTTATACAAGTAATATTCCTCACAATTATACATCGTGTGTAAAATATAACCATCTGTCTTCTCCGCACCTGTCTGATCCTGGTTCCTACTGCAGCTTATCTAATGTTATGTTCTTTGCTTAGGACACAATAACACTGGCAAGGATCCTGGCTTTTGTGTTACTAATTCTAGAAGCTCAAGGATACATCTTTATACAAGCATTAATTAATATGGGGGAACTCTAGCAAGCCTTATAATGCATTGATAGTATGGGGGAACTCTAGCCTTTCAATGTATTGATATTCATGGGGAAACTCTAGCAAGCCTTATAATGCATTGATAGTATGGGGGAACTCTAGCAAGCCTTATAATGCATTGATAGTATGGGGGAACTCTAGCTTTTCAATGCATTGATATTTATGGGGGAACTCTAACCGCCTTTCAGTTTCCAGTTGTGAACTTTGTGTTATAGTGATATGTTTGGTGTCTGTAATTCTATGGGAGGGTCTGAGGGACGTCTCTTTTATATATATATATGGCTTTGTCTTTTATCCAAGTGATTTTATTTATGCTGTAACAATAAAAATGTAATGATTTTATATTGAGTGATTCAACATTTGACCATCACTAGGGCTGAGATGTACATGGAAGATCATGTCCAATCTCTTACCCGGATCCGGGAGGGTGTGGTGATCGTCCATCATGACGTCCTTGTAGAGATCCTTGTGTCCTTCTAAATACTCCCACTCCTCCATGGAGAAATAGACAGTGACATCCTGACACCTTATAGGAACCTGACACACACAATGATACAGTCACCATCCAGACACATCCCTTGTCTGTTACTGGATAATGTCCCAGAATCCTCCTCACCTCTCCTGTCAGCAGATGGACCATCATGGTGGTCAGTTCCAGGATATTCTGATCTTTATTCCTCTCAGGTTTCAGGGACTGAGGTGGAGGAACCGTGATGGTGAGACGATCACCAGACTTCACGGGAGGAAAACTCTGTATCAAAATAGTAAAAATGATATCATGTGACCTCCCAGGATCCTCCTCACCTCTCCGGTCAGGTCTGTATTATTAATAGAGATAAGAGTGATGTCATGTGACCTCCCAGAATCCTCCTCACCTCTCCGGTCTGTATTATTAATAGAGATAAGAGTGATGTCATGTGACCTCCCAGAATCCTCCTCACCTCTCCGGTCAGGTCTGTGTTTTATTATTGGAGATAAGAGTGATGTCATGTGACCTCCCAGAATCCTCCTCACCTCTCCGGTCAGGTCTGTGTATTATTAATAGAGATAAGAGTGATGTCATGTGACCTCCCAGAATCCTCCTCACCTCTCCGGTCAGGTCTGTATTATTAATAGAGATAAGAGTGATGTCATGTGACCTCCCAGAATCCTCCTCACCTTTCCGGTCAGGTCTGTGTATTATTAATAGAGATAAGAGTGATGTCATGTGACCTCCCAGAATCCTCCTCACCTCTCCGGTCAGGTCTGTATTATTAATAGATATAAGAGTGATGTCATGTTACCTCCCAGAATCCTCCTCACCTCTCCGGTCAGATCTGTGTATTATTATTAGAGATTAGGGTGATGTCATGTGACCTCCCAGAATCCTCCTCACCTCTCCGGTCAGGTCTGTGTTTTATTATTGGAGATAAGAGTGATGTCATGTGACCTCCCAGAATCCTCCTCACCTCTCCGGTCAGGTCTGTATTATTAATAGAGATAAGAGTGATGTCATGTGACCTCCCAGAATGCTCCTCACCTCTCCGGTCAGGTCTGTGTATTATTAATAGAGATAAGAGTGATGTCATGTGACCTCCCAGAATCCTCCTCACCTCTCCGGTCAGGTCTGTATTATTATTAGAGATAAGAGTGATGTCATGTGACCTCCCAGAATCCTCCTCACCCCTCCGGTCAGGTCTGTATTATTAATAGAGATAAGAGTGATGTCATGTGACCTCCCAGAATCCTCCTCACCTCTCCGGTCAGCAGGTAGAGGATCTCCAGGGTGAGGTTGAGGATCCTGTAGGTGATGTCATTCTGGTCCATCTCCATGTCCATCTGGAACTGATCTACGAAGATATTATATATATTACACACTGCTGATGGGTAAAATGATGGTTGCCAGTGTGATATCCGATCGGTGGCGCTATGGTGAAAACTGATTGGCTGACCGGTGGCGGTATGGTGCCAATGTTTAGTATCGTGAAATGAAGTCCACTATGGCCTCTTCTCCTCTAACTTTTCTCCACAATGTTCAGTCTAGGGGTCCGGCACATAGAAGGCGTCTACGATCAGTTCTACAGACTACAGGTGATCGAGTATTGCCGGTCCAGCCTCGTCCTTCTCAGTCTGACTTCTCCTCTCACCGTCCTATAAAATGCTCTCCACCCCATAATACTTTCTCCTCCGCTAGTCAGGACCCCACAAGGTGACATAAGCTCCCGATCACTGACACGCGCACTCGCAGAAATCAGACTCCCATCTCACCTCCCACACTATCCTGACTTCTGGGGATGTTTCCCCTGATCCTGGCCCTCCACCGTCTAACTCCCCTCCCCCCACACCCCACCACAGATGTCCTCCTGGAGCGGCCACAATCCATTTTACGTTTTCTCCTTTTTCCCAGAGCCAACCTCCCTTTCTCATGCACCCTCTGAAACTCCTTTATTCTACTCTCTGTTACTGAAACCCGGCCTCAGGATTCCGACTCTGCCTCTCCTGCTGCCCTTTCCCATGGTGGTCTCCTCAGTCCTCAGTGGGGGGAAGGGAGGTGGATCTTTCTATCACCACTGAGCATCTCTCAGGGTATTCACTCACCTACCTCTCTGTCACCCTCCTCGTTTGAAGCTCATTGTTGTATTTGTCTATTTTCTCCCGATTCTGTAAGAATTGATGTGATCTAGTGACCCCCCCTGGACCCGTATTAACCTCCCATGAAGACTTCTCTGCCGTTCTCTCTTCTGAAATCCCCACAATCACTCCGGTGACTTCAACACCCCTGTAATACGAACACTCTGGCTACTTCTAAACTTCTGAGATTATCTTCCTCCTTTGACCTGAAGCAATGGACACACAATGCACACACAATGGACAACCAATGGACAACCAATGGACACACAATGGACAACCAATGGACACACAATGCACACACAATGGATACACAATGGACACACAATGGACAACCAATGGAAACACAATGCACACACAATGGATACACAATGGACACACAATGGACAACCAATGGACACACAATTGACAACCAATGGACACACAATGGACACACAATGGACACACAATGGACACACAATGGACAACCAATGGACACACAATGGATACACAATGAACACATAATGGAAACACAATGGATACACAATGGACAACCAATGGACACACAATGGACAACCAATGGACACACAATGGATACACAATGGACACATAATGGAAACACAATGGATACACAATGGACAACCAATGGACACACAATGGACAACCAATGGACACACAATGGACAACCAATGGACACACAATGGACACACAATGGACAACCAATGGACACACAATGGATACACAATGGACAACCAATGGACAACCAATGGACACACAATGGATACACAATGGACACACAATGGACAACCAATGGAAACACAATGGATACACAATGGACACACAATGGACAACCAATGGACACACAATGGACAACCAATGGACACACAATGGAAACACAATGGATACACGATGGAAACACGATGGACACACAATGGAAACACAATGGACACACAATGGATACACAATGGAAACACAATGGATACACAATGGACACACAATGGATACACAATGGAAACACAATGGACACACAATGGACACACAATGGATACACAATGGAAACACAATGGACACACAATGGAAACACAATGGACAACCAATGGACAACCAATGGACACACAATGGATACACAATGGACACACAATGGACAACCAATGGAAACACAATGGATACACAATGGACACACAATGGACAACCAATGGACACACAATGGACAACCAATGGACACACAATGGTTACACAATGGACACACAATGGACAACCAATGGACACACAATGGAAACACAATGGATACACAATGGAAACACAATGGACACACAATGGAAACACAATGGACACACAATGGATACACAATGGAAACACAATGGACACACAATGGATACACAATGGACACACAATGGATACACAATGGATACACAATGGAAACACAATGGACACACAATGGAAACACAATGGACACACAATGGAAACACAATGGACACACAATGGAAACACAATGGACACACAATGGACACACAATGGAAACACAATGGACACACAATGGAAACACAATGGATACACAATGGACACACAATGGATACACAATGGACACACAATGGATACACAATAAATACACAATGGACACACAATGGAAACACAATAAATACACAATGGACACACAATGGAAACACAATGGATACACAATGGACACACAATAAATACACAATGGACACACAATGGACACACAATAAATACACAATGGACACACAATGGATACACAATGGACACACAATAAATACACAATGGACACACAATGGACACACAATAAATACACAATGGATACACAATGGAAACACAATGGACACACAATGGATACACAATGGAAACACAATGGATACACAATGGACACACAATGGATACACAATGGACACACAATAAATACACAATGGACACACAATAAATACACAATGGACACACATGAGAATAACCTCCTTCGTCCCCTTCAGTCCGGATTTCACACTTAACACCACAGAAACTGCTCTCCCAAAGCTCACAAACGATCTGATAACGGCCAAAACCAACGCACACCATTCTGTCCTCCCACTCCTGGACCTTTCTTCTTCTTTCCATAGAGAAGAACACCCCCCTCCCCCTCCTCCTTAACTCTATTCTCTATCTACACCTCCTCCCTGGTCAGTTCCCACCGTCCTATCCGCTCCTCATTTCCTCCTCTCGTACTCACCTCCAGGACTTCTCTAGAGCCTCCCCCTTCCTCTGGAACTCCTTACCCCAATCTGTTTATCTCCTACTTAGGTGATCCCCGGAGCTCATCTCTATAGTGAAGTCTATCCCACCTCCACCCAACAACTGAACTTCATCATTCTCTATCTGCTCATCCTCCATTAGCTTATGTATCACTTGTCCTATAGATTGTAAGCTCTTGGGACCAGAGTCCCTCCTAACCCTCTTGTATTGGACCTTTATATTGTAAAGCGTTGTCTCTATATTATAATTATCATTCTATTTCTATTATTATTATTTATATCTGCAGACAGACTTCCGGTGACCATGTAGAACAATGGGGGTCTGGCTGATCTTTTCCCTCCTCCTGGACATTATATTCCTCATATTATAGAAATATCTTCTTATTATAAAGCCTGGGGCTCCCCCACCTACACAGCAGCCAATCAGGTGCTGACTCTCCACTCCAGCTGCTCATTGATTGGCTAGCCACCTGCTATGGAAACAACTGGGCCCCTGAATGTGTTATTGGGGGCCCCCCATGAGGTCCTGTATTGGAGACCCCCCTCCAGATCCCCCCCAGCAACACTGACCTGCAGCCCACAGCCACTGACAGTGGGGGTCACTCTACTTCCGGGTCATGGTCAGGCTCAGCTCATTTGCGTTCCACGGAGCTTCCGCCTTGTGCGGTTCACTTGCGTTCCAAGGGCTTCGCTCACTCTTCCGCTTCGTGCGCTCCACAGCGCTTTCCGTCTTCTGCGTTTCACGCCTCTTTACCGGCTGCGAAGGTCTAGCAGACACACAGCGCCACCTGGTGGCTCCCGGCCACAGCGACACCCACACTGTAGAAGGCGGAGAGTCCGGACTGACAGTAATACAAAGCGACCGCCAGAGGGCGACACGTGACACATAAATCAGTTATTATGTATAAAATATTATTATTATTATTACATATTTGTATATTATTATTTATACACATGTATTATATGTTTTATAATAGTTATTTATTAAATATTTATTATTGTTTTTTTTTTCATTGTACATATACTAGTATCAATAAATACATATAAAATAACTTATATATACAATTACATTTTTATGTTTTACCTATTTGTTTTTTTTATTTATATTATTTACAATTTAAAAAAAAGTATTATTCATTTTTTATTCATTTTACTCATAATTGATTTTTTATATATATATATATATTATGTATTATTTGTATTTTTTATACGTTCTACATATTTTATATTTATATATATTTTTATCATTATGCATAAAAGTTTATTTTTATATTAATTGTTATTTTATATATATAATATAAAGGAAGCACATAGAACCCCCACCCTTCCCGGGCCCTGATGAAAGAGACACATTGAACCCCTTCACCACTCCAAAGCTTTGATGATGGAGTCATATTGGACCCCTCAACCTTCCCAGACCCTGATGGAGTATTTGGCCCCTCAACCTTCCCAGGCCCTGATGGAGTCATATTGGACCCCTCAACCTTCCCAGACCCTGATGGAGTATTTGGCCCCTCAACCTTCCCAGGCCCTGATGGAGTCATATTGGACCCCTCAACCTTCCCAGACCCTGATGGAGTCATATTGGACCCCTCAACCTTCCCAGGCCCTGATGGAGTATTTGGCCCCTCAACCTTCCCAGGCCCTGATGGAGTCATATTGGACCCCTCAACCTTCCCAGGCACTGATGGAGTCATGTTGGACCCCTCAACCTTCCCAGACCCTGATAGAGTCATATTGGGCCCCTCAACCTTCCCAGACCCTAATGGAGTCATATTGGACCCCTCAACCTTCCCAGGCCCTGATGGAGTCATATTGGACCCCTCAACCTTCCCAGGCCCTGATGGAGTCATATTGGACCCTTTATTGTTCCTAGGCCCTGATGGAGTCATATTGAACCCCCACCCTTCCCCGGCCCTGATGGAGTCATATTGGACCCCTCAACCTTCCCAGACCCTGATGGAGTCATATGGGACCCCTCAACGTTCTCCGGCCCTGATGGAGTCATATTGGGCCCCTCAACCTTCCCGGACCCTAATGGAGTCATATTGGGCCCCTCAACCTTCCCAGGCCCTGATGGAGTCATATTGGACCCCTAAACCTTCCCAGGCCCTGATGGAGTCATATTGGACCCCTCAACCTTCCCAGACCCTAATGGAGTCATATGGGACCCCTCAACCTTCCCAGGCTCTGATGGAGTCATATGGGACCCCTCAACGTTCCCAGACCCTGATGGAGTCATATTGGACCCCTCAACCTTCCCAAGCCCTGATGGAGTCATATTGGGCCCCTCAACCTTCCCAGACCCTGATAGAGTCATATTGGACCCTTTATTGTTCCTAGGCCCTGATGGAGTCATATTGAACCCCCACCCTTCCCCGGCCCTGATGGAGTCATATTGGACCCCTCAACGTTCTCCAGCCCTGATGGAGTCATATTGGGCCCCTCAACTTTCCCAGACTCTGATGGAGTCATATTGGGACCCTCAACCTTCCCAGACCCTGATGGAGTCATATGGGACCCCTCAACGTTCTCGGGCCCTGATGGAGTCATATTGGGCCCCTCAACCTTCCCAGACCCTAATGGAGTCATATTGGGCCCCTCAACCTTCCCAGGCCCTGATGGAGTCATATTGGACCCCTCAACCTTCCCAGACCCTAATGGAGTCATATGGGACCCCTCAACCTTCCCAGGCTCTGATGGAGTCATATGGGACCCCTCAACGTTCCCAGACCCTGATGGAGTCATATTGGACCCCTCAACCTTCCCAAGCCCTGATGGAGTCATATTGGGCCCCTCAACCTTCCCAGACCCTGATAGAGTCATATTGGACCCTTTATTGTTCCTAGGCCCTGATGGAGTCATATTGAACCCCCACCCTTCCCCGGCCCTGATGGAGTCATATTGGACCCCTCAACGTTCTCCAGCCCTGATGGAGTCATATTGGGCCCCTCAACTTTCCCAGACTCTGATGGAGTCATATTGGGCCCCTCAACCTTCCCAGACCCTGATGGAGTCATATGGGACCCCTCAACCTTCCCAGACCCTGATGGAGTCATATTGGACCCCTCAACCTTCCCAGGCCCTGATGGAGTCATATTGGGCCCCTCAACCTTCCCAGGCCCTGATGGAGTCATATTGGGCCCCTCAACCTTCCCAGGCCCTGATGGAGTCATATTGGACCCCTCATCCTTTCCCAGACTCTGATGGAGTCATATTGGACCCCTCAACCTTCCCAGGCCCTGATGGAGTCATATTGGACCCCTCAACCTTCCCAGGCCCTGATGGAGTCATATTGGACCCCTCAACCTTCCCAGGCCCTGATGGAGTCATATTGGACCCCTCAACCTTCCCAGGCCCTGATGGAGTCATATTGGACCCCTCAACCTTCCCAGGCCCTGATGGAGTCATATTGGACCCCTCAACCTTCCCAGACCCTGATGGAGTCATATTGGGCCCCTCAACCTTCCCAGGCCCTGATGGAGTCATATTGGACCCCTCAACCTTCCCAGGCCCTGATGGAGTCATATTGGGCCCCTCAACCTTCCCAGACCCTGATGGAGTCATATTGGACCCCTCAACCTTCCTAGGCCCTGATGGAGTCATATTGGACCCTTCAACCTTCCCAGGCCCTGATGGAGTCATATTAAACCCCTCAACCTTCCCAGGCCCTGATGGAGTCATATTGGGCCCCTCAACGTTCTCCGGCCCTGATGGAGTCATATTGGGCCCCTCAACCTTCCCAGGCACTGATGGAGTCATATTGGACTCCTCAACCTTCCCAGACCCTGATGGAGTCATATTGAACCCCTCAACCTTCCCAGGCCCTGATGGAGTCATATTGGACCCCTCAACGTTCTCCGGCCCTGATGGAGTCATATTGGACCCCTCAACCTTCCCAGACTCTGATGGAGTCATATTGGACCCCTCAACCTTCCCAGACTCTGATGGAGTCATATTGGACCCTTTATTGTTCCCAGACCCTGATGGAGTCATGATGGACCCCTCAACGTTCCCAGGCCCTGATGGAGTCATGTTGAACCCCCCACCCTTCTGCGCCCCTGATGGAGTCATGATGGACCCCTCAACGTTCCCCCGGCCCTGATGGAGTCATGTTGAACCCCCACCCTTCTTCGCCCCTGATGGAGTCATATTGGACCCCTCAACGTTCCCCCGGCCCTGATGGAGTCATGTTGAACCCCCCACCCTTCCTGGGACACACATTGGATGTATACTGCCCTATATATCAGCAGCACTTGTTGCACCCTCCAGCCACAGCAGCTTTCAGCCTCTCAGAGCTCAGCAGGCTGCCAGCGGTGGGGATGGACGGTGAACCCAAACACTGGAGTCTCCCACACCCGGTCATTATGGGTCCTAAAGGACAATGGACACGACACAAATTCCTCGTAGGACCCTGAGAGACTTTAGTCATGGGACCCTGTGAAGGCCCCGTCCCCATACATCACATAGGGTCCCCTCGTAGTGGGCGCAGCATTTCACCCGGACTTATAGAAATACAGAAGTCTGGGGGGGGGGGGTGAAACAAAATATCAGGTGACCTCCTCCAGGTGAGGCTGCCCATCATCTGCTTCCTATGGTGAGACACCCAGGGACATGGGAGGGTTCTGCTGAGCCGGACGGGGCCAAAAACATAAAGAGGACCTCCATGTAAAGTGTGTTCTCCCTCCCTGAATGGATGAGGCCTCCATGGTTCATCTCCCACCTCCAGAGACCCAATCAGATTACAAGGCGGAGCTCTCCATACCCACCTCAGGGGTCCTGGGGATGGGCCTTCCAGTCCAGCGCTGGGTTTTCCATTGGAACGCACCTGCTGGAAGGTGAACTGGTTCCTGTTTAAACCAGTCCCAGTATGTGTGTGTCTGTGGGATGGAGACCGATTGTAAGCTCCTCGGGGGCGGGGACTGATTTGAGCGCACTGTATGTAAACTGTACAGAATAAATAATCTGAAGGATGTGGAGTTGGACCTCCGACGTGTTCTATAGAAGTTCTCAGTGTTCTGGTGGAACGAAGACATTCCGGGTGACTATGAAGAGGGAGGAGCTTCTGGGCGGAGTCACTGACCTTCCTTTTCAGGTTCTATGACCCCCACAAATGTCTCCTCCCATTTCCAGACTCCATTTTCTCTGTTTTAGTTCCATCACATCACGGCTTGGTATTTTGGAGAGCTATTTTATCTTAGAGAAATTCCCAAAACATGGCGGCCTGTTGGGGGCACTTAAGGACCTCCGATATAAAGCAGTGGTCACTACATGGCGGACCGCGGAACCAGACCAAGTGACAGTCCTGTCCGGACCGTGCCACGGCTGGGTATCCTCTCCCGGACCCCCCACTGACGTCATCCTCACAGGGGGTGGGAGGAGCTGAAGACTGAGGGGCGGGAGGTGCCCCGAGTTCTTATGTAACGAGCGGGTGATCGCCGGCTTGTTAATTTGAAAAGTCTCCCGACTCTCTGACCCGATCTGCAGCACGCTGTGAGGATGTGACATCGGTGGCCGGGCTGGAGGACCCGGGAGAGGACACTCCAGGGTGATTAGTGCCTCTGCCAAAGGAGACTGTGCAGGGGAGGCTTGCATTAAAAGGGGCTCTGAGCTGTGTTGTGTAAAGGGGCAATGCAATGTAAAGGGGGGGCAGTGCTGTTAAAGGGAACTGCGGACACTGTAATGTAAAGGGGGGCACTGTTGTGTAAAGGGGTGTACTGTTGTGTAAGGGGGCAATGTAAGGGGGGGGCATTGTTATGTAAAGGAGGCAGTGTAGTGTAAAGGGGCAGTGCAATGTAAAGGGGGGTAGTGTTGTGTAAAGGGCGATGTAAAAGGGGAAATGTTGTGTAAAGGGGCAGTGCAATGTAAAGGGGGGCAGTGTTGTGTAAAGGGAAATGTAAAGGGGGTAGTGTTGTGTAAAGGGGTAGTGCAATGTAAGGGGGGGTAGTGTTGTGTAAAGGGCAATGTAAGGGGGGCAGTGTTGTGTAAAGGGGGAAATGTTGTGTAAAGGGACACTGCAATGTAAGGGGGGGGGGGTAGTGTTGTGTAAAGGGGGGTAGTGTTGTGTAAAGGGACACTGCAATGTAAGGGGGGGGGGTAGTGTTGTGTAAAGGGGGGTAGTGTTGTGTAAAGGGCAATGTAAGGGGGGTAGTGTTGTGTAAAGGGCAATGTAAGGGGGGCAGTGTTGTGTAAAGGGGGGCAGTGCAATGTAAAGGGGGGCAGTGCAATGTAAAGGGGGAAATGTTGTGTAAAGGGGGGCAGTGCAATGTAAAGGGGGAAATGTTGTGTAAAGGGGGGCAGTGCAATGTAAATGGGGGGTGGGTCAGTACTGTGAAAGGGAACTGAGGACATTGTGATGTAAAGGGGACTACGATGGGAAAGGTACTCTGAATACGATGATGTACGGGGGGGGAGGGGGGGGACGTGATATAGTGCTAACGAGATTCGGACCTTTGCTGGAAAGAAAATTGTGCTGACCGGACCCCTGTACATTTTTATTCAAGACCCCCCATGTAATAGAAGAGATCCTCACCAAGAGTTCACATATTTATTACTAACAAATGTATAAAAGCCACCCGTTATTATCACATGAGGTCATCCAGGAGGGGTCAGAGGACTGACGGGAATCCACATTTATACCACCCAGGTTTCTCCCCAGGTGTGGACCTTCTGGTGAAGGACCAGTTTCTGGTTGGGTAGTTTCTCCCCAGGTGTGGTCAGTTTCTGGTTGGGTAGTTTCTCCCCAGGTGTGGTCAGTTTCTGGTTGGGTAGTTTCTCCCCAGTGTGGTCAGCTTTTGGTTGGATAGTTTCTCCCCGGAGTGGATCTTCTGGTGAAGGACCAGCTTCTGGTTGGGTAGTTTCTCCCAGGTGTGGTCAGTTTCTGGTTGGGTAGTTTCTCCCCAGGTGTGGTCAGTTTCTGGTTGGATAGTTTCTCCCCAGGTGTGGTCAGTTTCTGGTTGGGTAGTTTCTCCCCAGGTGTGGTCAGTTTCTGGTTGGGTAGTTTCTCCCCGGTGTGGTCAGTTTCTGGTTGGGTAGTTTCTCCCCGGTGTGGTCAGTTTCTCCCCAGTGTGGTCAGCTTTTGGTTGGATAGTTTCTCCTCGGAATGGATCTTCTGGTGAACAGTTTCCCACACTCTTGAGGACGTTGACGCTTCTCTCCCATATGAAGGTGCTGGTGGACCAATAAATCAGCCTTCCAGGTGAGGTGAACGGCTTCACTCCGGAGTGAACCTTCTGGGGTTTGGCTGGCTATAACCGATCGGCGTAGCTCCTACAGGACACACCAGAAGCCAGGTGAACCATCCACATCATCCAAGGAGAGTTCTGCTTTAATATCCGCCCATCTCTGATGTCATACAGGGAGGAGGGTCTCCTCAATGTCACCCCGGGAGACCCTTGAAGACATCTTCCTCTGGTCGGGGCTCCTCCTGGATATGGAAAGACGGATGGGAACGATCCTGGAGGACGAAGCTGCCTGGGTGAGACTTGGGTAAAACTGTCATGTGATCTGAGGAGGGCGGAGCTGCCGGATGGAGATCTCGCTAGAGAGACAGGTCCTCTTTATGAGAACGGCTATTCTGAGTGGATGATGAGGGGGAGGGGTCTACGGGGGGCTCTGCGGGTTCCTCCTTAATGTCCGGGTTCGGGGGAACACAGCCGGCGGGACCAGGCTCCTCCTCCACTATATTAGTCAATGAATTGGGCGAGAGAAGCTCCGCCTTAACCCGAGATGGCCCTCTGTGATTGG
Source organism: Rana temporaria (assembly GCF_905171775.1). Lineage (NCBI taxonomy): Eukaryota > Metazoa > Chordata > Amphibia > Anura > Ranidae > Rana > Rana temporaria. The sequence goes on from NC_053496.1 coordinate 189,996,601, forward strand.
TGCTGCAGGTAGGCGGGGTTTGTATAAACTTTAGAATGCCATGTTCTTTATTGGGGGCGGGCACCGAGGGGTTGAATAATACGGCCGGGATCGCCATGTTCCAGATATCTGAAGAAAAAAGCAGAAAACAAGAAATCAGCAGGAGCCTCCAATAGGAAACGGGGATTTCATGACGTCATAAAGAGGTACAAGGGAGGGGCCTAACCGTCACATGACCATCCTCCGTCACATGACAATTTCTGGTGGTTCAGTCAGGAGGCGGGACTCCCTAAGCTTCGGTCAGGAGGCGGGACTCCCTAAGCTTCGGTCAGGAGGCGGGACTCCCTAAGCTTCGGTCAGGAGGCGGGACTCCCTCAGCTTCGGTCAGGAGGCGGGACTTTCTAAGCTTCAGTCAGGAGGCGGGACTCCCTAAGCTTCAGTCAGGAGGCGGGACTCCCTAAGCTTCGGTCAGGAAGCGGGACTCCCTAAGCTTCGGTCAGGAGGCGGGACTCCCTAAGCTTCGGTCAGGAGGCGGGACTCCCTAAGCTTTGGTCAGGAGGCGGGACTCCCTTAGCTTCGGTCAGGAGGCGGGGATACTTTAGCTTAGGTCAGGAGGCGGGACTCCCTAAGCTTCGGTCAGGAAGCGGGACTCCCTAAGCTTGGGTCAGGAGGCGGGACTTCTATCAGGTGACTTACTGCAGTCGGAACAGACGGGCTTTCCATCGATGTGCGTCCGCTCGTGGCGGAGGAGAAGCGCCTTGTGGGTGAAGATCTTCTGGCAGACGATGCAGGAATATGGTAGGCTCATGTGTTGGGAGACCTGTGATTGGCTGGCGAAGCGTTTGCCGCAGTGCGAGCAGCAGAACGGTTTCCCCCCGGTGTGGATCTTCTCATGGACCAGGACGCTCAGGGTGGTCGGCGAGATGACGTTACACGCGGCGCAGTAGAGAACATTGCTGACTTTGTGGATCTGGACGTGGGCCTTGAGGTCCATCTTGCTGCAGAACTCGGCTCCGCACACCGGGCAGCACAGCTTCTTCCCGTTGTGGAACTCCCGGTGACGCACCATGTTGCCGTGGCTACTGAAGTTCCTTTTACACACGGGGCAGAGGTGGTCGTTCTTCGAGGGCTGACCTTTGACCTCGGTGGGTTTGGTCACCAGTTTGATCTTCTTGTTTTCTCCGGTGAAGGACCGGATGTCGGAGTCGGTGATTGTCCTTTTCAGGATGTCGATCCCAGAAGCAGCAGGAGAACCTTCATCCTCCTCTTTAATCGGACTCTGTGAGGGATCCGCGTGGGTGGGATCTTCTCTGTCCGGAGATTGGGGTTCCTTCTTTATTTCTGGAGGTGGGTCCCTCCTCATCTGAGATGTCCGAGTGTTGGGGGGGTCTTCTCCTTCATCTGATTGGGGTTCCTCCTTAATACGGGACAATACATTCTCTCTATGGTCTTGGCCGGTGGTTGGGGGGGCGTGTCCTTCACCTGATTGGGGTTCCTCCTTTATAGCACTGGATGGGAGTTCATCTTCATTCGGCCTGATGGTTGGAGCCGCCATCTTGAAGACATCTGAAAGAAGCAGAAAAAGGAAGTCAGGAGGAGCCTCCCATTAGAAATGTCATAGGCAAGGGGAGGAGATTCACCGTCACATGACCAGATGGTTGATTTCCTATTGGCTCATAATATCTAATAATGAATTCTGGGGCCAACACAAGATATATGAAGATGGTCACCTTAGATGACGTCACCCTATAGGAATGTATGGACAAGCCAGCCCACCAATCTCCTTTCAGGGTCTTCCTTAGAGGGTCATATTAATGCTCCAGTGGGGGGTGGACATTCCTTACACACCTGGTAGATGATATCCATGTACAAGCTAGTGGGATCGGAGCACAGGTGGTTTTCTGGTGGTTCAGGAGGCCCGGGTCTCCCTTGGGTTCCCTCAGGAAGCTTGGGACTCCCTTGGGTTCCCTCAGGAGGCCCGGGACTCCCTTGGGTTCCCTCAGGAGACCCGGGACTCCCTTGGGTTCCCTCAGGAGACCCGGGACTCCCTTGGGTTCCCTCAGGAGGCCCGGGACTCCCTTGGGTTCCCTCAGGAGGCCCGGGACTCCCTTGGGTTCCCTCAGGAGACCCGGGACTCCCTTTTGTTCCCTCAGGAGGCCCGGGACTTCCTTGGGTTCCCTCAGGAGACCCGGGACTCCCTTGGGTTCCCTCAGGAGACCCGGGACTCCCTTGGGTTCCCTCAGGAGGCCCTGGACTCCCATGGGTTCCCCCAGGTTCCCATAGACACACAGAGGTGGCTCAGGGGTGATCAAGCAGCTTGCCCTGGGGGCACTCAGCGCCAGGAGCGACCCATCTCCCCCAACACGCCCCTTATCACCTGGTAGATGATATTCATGTACAAGCTAGTGGGATCGGAGCACAGGTGGTTTTCTGGTGGTTCAGGAGGCCCGGGACTCCCTTGGGTTTGCTCAGGAGGCCCGGGACTCCCTTGGGTTCCCTCAGGAGGCCCAGGACTCCCTTGGGTTTCCTCAGGAGGCCCGGGACTCCCTTGGGTTCCCTCAGGAGGCTCGGGACTCCCTTGGGTTCCCATAGACACACAGAGGTGGCTCAGGAGCGATCAAGCAGCTTACCCTCGGGGGCACTCAGCAGGGGGGAGGGGCCAGGAGCGACCCGTCTCCCCCTACACACCCCTTTATCACCTGGTAGATGATATCCATGCACAAGCTAGTGGGATCGGAGCACAGGTGGTTTAGGAGGCCCGGGCCTCCCTTGGGTTCCCTCAGGGGGCCCGGGACTCCCTTGGGTTCCCTCAGGAGGCTCGGGACTCCCTTGGGTTCCCTCAGGAGGCTCAGGACTCCCTTGGGTTCCCTCATTAGGCCCGGAACTCCCTTTGGTTCCCTTAGGAGGCTCGGGACTCCCTTGGGTTCCCTCAGGAGGCCCGGGACTCCTTTGGGTTCCCTCAGGAGGCCTGGGCCTCCCTTGTGTTCCCATAGACACACAGAGGTGGCTCAGGAGCAATCAAGCAGCTTACCCTGGGGGCACTCAGCAGGGGGGAGGGGCCAGGAGCGACCCATCTCCCCTAGTGGGATCGGAGCACAGGTGGTTTTCTGGTGGTTCAGGAGGCCCGGGACTCCCTTGGGTTCCCTCAGGTCTCCTTTGGGTTCTCTCAGGAGGCCCGGGATTCCCTTGGGTTCCCTCAGGAGGCCCGGGCCTCCATTAGGTTCTCTCAGGTGGCCCGGGCCTCCCTTGGGTTCCCTCAGGTGGATCGGGACTCCCTTGGGTTCCCTCAGGTGGATCGGGACTCCCTTGGGTTCCCTCAGGGGGCCCGGGATTCCCTTGGGTTCTATCAGGAGGCCCGGGATTCCCTTGGGTTCCATCAGGAGGCCCGTGCCCATAGCACCACCAGGAGGATCGGGGGCTGCTCTGTGCAAAACCTATACAGAGCCGGAAAATATAACCTTTAGTATCACTCTAATCAATAGTTTTAGCTGTCAAGAACGGGTTAACCTTCATTAACTGTTATCATGCGATAATTGGCTACAGCTAATCACATGGTACAGGTAGCCTGGTACCATGTGATCGCTGTGAGCCAATCACAGCTTCACAACACTAAGCAAGGCTTAGTGTATGATTATTTACATTGTATGACCAATCACAGCGATCACATGATACCCCGGCCTCTATGGGGAGCGGTGACGGTCATCCACTGTAGCCACCAGCAGCATGCCCATGTACTACCAACGTAAATGTAGGTGACTGTGCCTCTACCTGCCGCCGACTCGCAGCAGAATTACTGTGAGTGGTCGGCAGGTGGGACATGTGATGGTCTAGACCAGTGATGGGGAACCTCGGCCCCCCAGATGTTTTGGAACTACATTTCCCATGATGCTCACCTACTCTGCAGAGTGCCTGAGCATCATGGGAAATGTAGTTCCAAAACATCCGGGGTGCCGAGGTTCTCCATCACTGGTCTATACCATCCTCCGTCACATGACCACACCCCCTCCCCTGTCACATGACAGCATCTGATGGTATAGAAGGCGGGAACCCTGAGCTGAACCTCCAAGTACCTCGGTCACACCCCCGCGGACCCTCCTATGTTCCGGTCAGTTCACCTCATCATCAGAAGAAGTACTCACTGCAGTCGGAGCAGACGGGATCTCCCCCGGCGTGCGCCCGCTCGTGCCTGAGGAGCAGCGCCTTGTGGGCGACGTGTTTCCCGCACAGCAGGCACAGGTAGAGTTTGCTCATGTGCTCGGTGGCGCTGGGCTTGCTGGAGAAGCGTTTCCCGCAGTGGGAGCAGGCCAGGAGCTTGACCCCGGTGTGGATCCTCTTCTGGACGATGGGGTTGACGTTGCCGGGGAAGGTGACGTCACACTGGGAGCAGTGGAGGACTTTGCTGACTTTGTGGGTCTGAGTGTGGGCCTTGAGGTCCATCTTGCTGCAGAACTCGGCTCCGCACACCGGGCAGCACATCTTCTTCCCGTTGTGGAACTCCCGGTGGCGCACCATGTTGCCGTGGGTGCTGAAGCCTTTCTTACACACGGGGCAGGGGTGCTTGGAGGAGGCGGCGGCCACTTTGTCCTGCTTGGGTTTGGTCTTCACCTTCCTTCCTCTGATGTATTCTCCGGTGATAGTGAAGGAGTGAATGTCGGAATCGGTGATGATCCCTTTCAGGATGCGAATCCCGGCGGGAGGGAAATCTTCTTCCTCCTCTTTAATCCGAACAGACGGAATCTGGGTGTGGTCAACGGGTAGACCTTGGGTGTGGTCAACGGGTAGACCCTGGGTGTGGTCAACTGGTAGACCTTGGGTGTGGTCAACGGGTAGACCTTGGGTGTGGTCAACTGGTAGACCTTGGGTGTGGTCAACGGGTAGACCTTGGGTGTGGTCAGCGGGTAGAGAGATGTCCATGTTGGTGGGATCTTCTCCATCAGATTGGGGTTCCTCCTTTATCTCTATCGGTGGACGGTGAACATGAGTCGGGTCACCTGAGAAGGGTTCCCTCTTAATCTGAGTGTTGGGGGGGTCTTCTCCTTCATCTGATTGGGGTTCCTCCTTAATACAGGACAATACATTCTCTGCGTGATCCAGGAGGGCGGAGCGGCCGGGGTCTGGGGGGTTGTGTCCTTCATCTGACGGAGGTTCCTCCTTTAGATGTTTGGTGGTCGTAGAACGGCCAGGTGGTGGGACTTCATGAGATGATCGGCGTTCCTCAACATGGAGTGAGGAGGCCTCCTTGTCAATCACGGAGAAACACGAGGTGGATGTAGAGCTGCCGGTGTGGAGACGGCCGTCACTTCTCTGCGACTCCATGGTCTTGGTCTCCTCCGTCTTATGTTGTAGTTCCTCCAACGAGGATCCTACACAATCTCACCGACCTGCTGGAGAGAAGGAGAGAATTCCAAGCAATTATAAGAGTAACATGACGATGTCATATAGAATATATTTCTATATTTAAAGTGGAGGTTCACCCTTAGAGGGCACTTTTCCCCTTAGATTCCTGCTCGTTGTGTCTAGGGGAATCGGCTATTTGTTATAAAATATGATCCGTACTTACCCGTTTTCGAGATGCATCTTCTTCCGTCGCTTCCGGGTATGGGCTGCGGGAGCGGGCGTTCCTTCTTGATTGACAGTCTTCCGAGAGGCTTCCGACGGTCGCATCCATCGCGTCACGATTTTCCGAAAGAAGCCGAACGTCGGTGCGCAGGCGCAGTATAGAGCCGCACCAACGTTCGGCTTCTTTCGGAAGCCTCTCGGAAGACTGTCAATCAAGAAGGAACGCCCATTCCCGCAGCCCATACCCGGAAGCGACGGAGAGGATGCATCTCGTAAACGGGTAAGTACAGCTCATATTTTAAAACAACTAGCCGATTCCCCTAGACAAACGAGCAGGAATCTAAGGGGGAAAGGGCAAAAAATATATAATTGGGTGAACTCCCGCTTTAATAAATTGGAAGGGCTCTTGCGCTATCGGTGCTAAATACTATGGGGGGGGGGGGGCACTGCTGCAGTTACCTGGAACCGGTCCTGGCCAGAAATATGTGGATGAAATAAATGATGGTGACTGCGCTGTGTGAGGAAGTGCTGCGCTGTGTGAGGAAGTGCTGCGCTGTATGAGGAAGTGTTGCGCTGTGTGAGGAAGTGCTGCGCTGTGTGAGGAAGTGCTGCGCTGTGTGAGGAAGTGCTGCGCTGTGTGAGGAAGTGCTGCGCTGTGTGAGGAAGTGCTGCGCTGTGTGAGGAAGTGCTGCGCTGTGTGAGGAAGTGACTGCGCTGTGTGAGGAAGTGCTGCGCTGTGTGAGGAAGTGCTGCGCTGTGTGAGGAAGTGCTGCGCTGTGTGAGGAAGTGCTGCGCTGTGTGAGGAAGTGCTGCGCTGTGTGAGGAAGTGACTGCGCTGTGTGAGGAAGTGCTGCGCTGTGTGAGGAAGTGCTGCGCTGTGTGAGGAAGTGCTGCTCTGTGTGAGGAAGTGCTGCGCTGTGTGAGGAAGTGCTGCGCTGTGTGAGGAAGTGTTGCGCTGTGTGAAGAAGTGTTGCGCTGTGTGAGGAAGTGCTGCGCTGTGTGAGGAAGTGCTGCGCTGTGTGAGGAAGTGTTGCGCTGTGTGAGGAAGTGCTGCGCTGTGTGAGGAAGTGCTGCGCTGTGTGAGGAAGTGCTGCGCTGTGTGAGGAAGTGCTGCGCTGTGTGAGGAAGTGCTGCGCTGTGTGAGGAAGTGCTGCGCTGTGTGAGGAAGTGCTGCGCTGTGTGAGGAAGTGACTGCGCTGTGTGAGGAAGTGCTGCGCTGTGTGAGGAAGTGCTGCGCTGTGTGAGGAAGTGCTGCGCTGTGTGAGGAAGTGCTGCGCTGTGTGAGGAAGTGCTGCGCTGTGTGAGGAAGTGCTGCGCTGTGTGAGGAAGTGTTGCGCTGTGTGAGGAAGTGTTGCGCTGTGTGAGGAAGTGCTGCGCTGTGTGAGGAAGTGCTGCGCTGTGTGAGGAAGTGCTGCGCTGTGTGAGGAAGTGCTGCGCTGTGTGAGGAAGTGCTGCGTTGTGTGAGGAAGTGCTGCGCTGTGTGAGGAAGTGCTGCGTTGTGTGAGGAAGTGCTGTGCTGTGTGAGGAAGTGCTGCGCTGTGTGAGGAAGTGCTGCTCTGTGTGAGGAAGTGTTGCGCTGTGTGAGGAAGTGTTGCGCTGTGTGAGGAAGTGCTGCGCTGTGTGAGGAAGTGCTGCGCTGTGTGAGGAAGTGTTGCGCTGTGTGAGGAAGTGCTGCGCTGTGTGAGGAAGTGCTGCGCTGTGTGAGGAAGTGTTGCGCTGTGTGAGGAAGTGCTGCGCTGTGTGAGGAAGTGCTGCGCTGTGTGAGGAAGTGCTGCGCTGTGTGAGGAAGTGCTGCGCTGTGTGAGGAAGTGCTGCGCTGTGTGAGGAAGTGCTGCGCTGTGTGAGGAAGTGTTGCGCTGTGTGAAGAAGTGCTGCGTTGTGTGAGGAAGTGCTGTGCTGTGTGAGGAAGTGCTGCTCTGTGTGAGGAAGTGCTGCGCTGTGTGAGGAAGTGCTGCGCTGTGTGAGGAAGTGTTGCGCTGTGTGAGGAAGTGCTGTGCTGTGTGAGGAAGTGTTGCGCTGTGTGAAGAAGTGCTGCGTTGTGTGAGGAAGTGCTGCGCTGTGTGAGGAAGTGCTGCGCTGTGTGAGGAAGTGTTGCGCTGTGTGAGGAAGTGCTGCGTTGTGTGAGGAAGTGCTGTGCTGTGTGAGGAAGTGCTGCTCTGTGTGAGGAAGTGCTGCGCTGTGTGAGGAAGTGTTGCGCTGTGTGAGGAAGTGTTGCGCTGTGTGAGGAAGTGCTGTGCTGTGTGAGGAAGTGTTGCGCTGTGTGAAGAAGTGCTGCGTTGTGTGAGGAAGTGCTGCGCTGTGTGAGGAAGTGCTGCGCTGTGTGAGGAAGTGTTGCGCTGTGTGAAGAAGTGCTGCGTTGTGTGAGGAAGTGCTGCGCTGTGTGAGGAAGTGCTGCGTTGTGTGAGGAAGTGCTGTGCTGTGTGAGGAAGTGCTGCGCTGTGTGAGGAAGTGCTGCTCTGTGTGAGGAAGTGCTGCGCTGTGTGAGGAAGTGCTGCTCTGTGTGAGGAAGTGTTGCGCTGTGTGAGGAAGTGTTGCGCTGTGTGAGGAAGTGCTGCGCTGTGTGAGGAAGTGCTGCGCTGTGTGAGGAAGTGTTGCGCTGTGTGAGGAAGTGCTGCGCTGTGTGAGGAAGTGCTGCGCTGTGTGAGGAAGTGTTGCGCTGTGTGAGGAAGTGCTGCGCTGTGTGAGGAAGTGCTGCGCTGTGTGAGGAAGTGCTGCGCTGTGTGAGGAAGTGCTGCGCTGTGTGAGGAAGTGCTGCGCTGTGTGAGGAAGTGCTGCGCTGTGTGAGGAAGTGTTGCGCTGTGTGAAGAAGTGCTGCGTTGTGTGAGGAAGTGCTGTGCTGTGTGAGGAAGTGCTGCTCTGTGTGAGGAAGTGCTGCGCTGTGTGAGGAAGTGCTGCGCTGTGTGAGGAAGTGTTGCGCTGTGTGAAGAAGTGCTGCGTTGTGTGAGGAAGTGCTGTGCTGTGTGAGGAAGTGCTGCTCTGTGTGAGGAAGTGCTGCGCTGTGTGAGGAAGTGCTGCGCTGTGTGAGGAAGTGCTGTGCTGTGTGAGGAAGTGTTGCGCTGTGTGAAGAAGTGCTGCGTTGTGTGAGGAAGTGCTGCGCTGTGTGAGGAAGTGCTGCGCTGTGTGAGGAAGTGTTGCGCTGTGTGAAGAAGTGCTGCGTTGTGTGAGGAAGTGCTGCGTTGTGTGAGGAAGTGCTGTGCTGTGTGAGGAAGTGCTGCGCTGTGTGAGGAAGTGCTGCGTTGTGTGAGGAAGTGCTGCGCTGTGTGAGGAAGTGCTGCGCTGTGTGAGGAAGTGCTGCGTTGTGTGAGGAAGTGCTGCGCTGTGTGAGGAAGTGCTGCGCTGTGTGAGGAAGTGCTGCGCTGTGTGAGGAAGTGGTGCGCTGTGTGAGGAAGTGCTGCGCTGTGTGAGGAAGTGCTGCGCTGTGTGAGGAAGTGTTGCGCTGTGTGAAGAAGTGCTGCGTTGTGTGAGGAAGTGCTGTGCTGTGTGAGGAAGTGCTGCTCTGTGTGAGGAAGTGCTGCGCTGTGTGAGGAAGTGCTGCGCTGTGTGAGGAAGTGTTGCGCTGTGTGAAGAAGTGCTGTGCTGTGTGAGGAAGTGCTGCTCTGTGTGAGGAAGTGCTGCTCTGTGTGAGGAAGTGCTGCTCTGTGTGAGGAAGTGCTGCGCTGTGTGAGGAAGGGGAAAGAGCAGATGCACAGGGAAGTGAGTAATCGCTAGAGCCAGTGGGGGTGGGAGGTCTGTGGGTCGGTAATGGTGAACAGCAATAAGCATAAATACAATATTAACATACACTATAATTAAATTAAATGATGAACATCACAAACATGAGAAGCATGTAAATCCAAACAGCTTAGTTGATGTGAATAGTGCCAAAAAGTTCAAATATAACACAATCCAGATGAGGTCCCAGAAGTCCCAGAAGAGGGAAGATGTGGGACCGTAATGAGGTAAAAACGTCAAATAACACAAATGAAATCTTAAAGTGCGCTGTGAAGGATAATAGAGGCCCAAGGGGGGGTATCCCGTGGTTGAAGAGCAGACTTCGGTGCGCACACCTCTAGTGGTGTAAAAGGCTCACCTCCAGGCCATAGTACGGACAACCTCAAACCAATCACTGTGTGTTCCCGGGCTCAGCAGGGTGGAGGTGACATCAAAGTCTCCACATCAAATGGTCATGTGGAAAGTGAAAGACAAGGGCAGATATGGCATAATACTGTGACTGCAGGTGTGGAAGATAATATGTCACGTGCACTCACATGGAGGTCTCTAGCAGCGCGCCTATCTCCTATGAACGGCGAGTTCCTGCGATCCGTCTTGATAGGCGCCTCTATCTTTCGTTACCACCTAGGCATCCACTGGGTGTTGGGTGCTCGGAGGGGGGGTGAAGTCATGTGACGTGACGCCACGCGTAGGGACAGGAAGTACCAGACCCCACACATCCTAACAGGAGGAACACGAGCACGGCGCTCGTTTTGTTTGGAAACATCTCACCATTGGAAATGTGAGTTTTTAACTTTTCTTTTATTAAACCTTTTTATGCGGAGCTGCACCATTGCCTTCCTTTTGTCTTTTGTTTATATACCCCTCCGAGCACCCAATACCCAGTGGATGCCTAGGTGGTAAGGAAAGATAGAGGAAGTGCGCCTATCAAGACGGATCGCAGGAACTCGCCGTTCCTAGGAGATAGGCGCGCTGCTAGAGACCTCCATGTGAGTGCACGTGACATATTATCTTCCACACCTGCAGTCACAGTATTATGCCATATCTGCCCTTGTCTTTCACTTTCCACATGACCATTTGATGTGGAGACTTTGATGTCACCTCCACCCTGCTGAGCCCGGGAACACACAGTGATTGGTTTGAGGTTGTCCGTACTATGGCCTGGAGGTGAGCCTTTTATACCACTAGAGGTGTGCGCACCGAAGTCTGCTCTTCAACCACGGGATACCCCCCCTTGGGCCTCTATTATCCTTCACAGTGCACTTTAAGATTTCATTTGTGTTATTTGACGTTTTTACCTCATTACGGTCCCACATCTTCCCTCTTCTGGGACTTCTGGGACCTCATCTGGATTGTGTTATATTTGAACTATTTGGCACTATTCACATCAACTAAGCTGTTTGGATTTACATGCTTCTCATGTTTGTGATGTTCATCATTTAATTTAATTATAGTGTATGTTAATATTGTATTTATGCTTATTGCTGTTCACCATTACCGACCCACAGACCTCCCACCCCCACTGGCTCTAGCGATTACTCACTTCCCTGTGCATCTGCTCTTTCCCCTTCCTCACACAGAGCAGCACTTCCTCACACAGCGCAGCACTTCCTCACACAGAGCAGCACTTCCTCACACAGCGCAACACTTCCTCACACAGCGCAGCACTTCCTCACACAGCGCAGCACTTCCTCACACAGAGCAGCACTTCCTCACACAGCGCAGCACTTCCTCACACAGAGCAGCACTTCCTCACACAGCGCAGCACTTCCTCACACAGAGCAGCACTTCCTCACACAGCGCAACACTTCCTCACACAGCGCAGCACTTCCTCACACAGCGCAGCACTTCCTCACACAGAGCAGCACTTCCTCACACAGCGCAGCACTTCCTCACACAGCGCAGCACTTCCTCACACAACGCAGCACTTCTTCACACAGCGCAACACTTCCTCACGCAGCGCAGCACTTCCTCACACAGAGCAGCACTTCCTCACGCAGCGCAGCACTTCCTCACACAGAGCAGCACTTCCTCACGCAGCGCAGCACTTCCTCACGCAGCGCAGCACTTCCTCACACAGCGCAGCACCTCCTCACACAGCGCAGCACCTCCTCACACAGCGCAGCCCTTCCTCACACAGCGCAGCACCTCCTCACACAGCGCAGCCCTTCCTCACACAGCGCAGCACTTCCTCACACAGCGCAGCACTTCCTCACACAGCGCAGCACTTCCTCACACAGCGCAACACTTCCTCAGACAGCGAAGCACTTCCTCACACAGCGCAACACTTCCTCACACAGCGCAGCACTTCCTCACACAGCGCAGCACTTCCTCACACAGCGCAGCACTTCCTCACACAGCGCAGCACTTCCTCACACAGAGCAGCACTTCCTCACACAGCGCAGCACTTCCTCACACAGCGCAGCACTTCCTCACACAGAGCAGCACTTCCTCACACAGCGCAGCACTTCCTCACACAGCGCAGCACTTCCTCACACAGCGCAGCACTTCCTCACACAGCGCAGCACTTCCTCACACAGCGCAGCACTTCCTCACACAGAGCAGCACTTCCTCACACAGCGCAGCACTTCCTCACACAGCGCAGCACTTCCTCACACAGCGCAGCACCTCCTCACACAGCGCAGTCACTTCCTCACACAGCGCAGTCACTTCCTCACACAGCGCAGCACTTCCTCACACAGCGCAGCACTTCCTCACACAGCGCAGCACCTCCTCACACAGCGCAGCACCTCCTCACACAGCGCAGTCACTTCCTCACACAGCGCAGTCACTTCCTCACACAGCGCAGCACTTCCTCACACAGCGCAGCACTTCCTCACACAGCGCAGCACTTCCTCACACAGCGCAGCACTTCCTCACACAGCGCAGCACTTCCTCACACAGCGCAGCACTTCCTCACACAGAGCAGCACTTCCTCACACAGCGCAGCACTTCCTCACACAGCGCAGCACTTCCTCACACAGCGCAGCACTTCCTCACACAGCGCAGCACTTCCTCACACAGCGCAGCACTTCCTCACACAGAGCAGCACTTCCTCACACAGCGCAGCACTTCCTCACACAGCGCAGCACTTCCTCACACAGTGCAGCACCTCCTCACACAGTGCAGTCACTTCCTCACACAGCGCAGTCACTTCCTCACACAGCGCAGCACTTCCTCACACAGCGCAGCACTTCCTCACACAGCGCAGCACTTCCTCACACAGCGCAGCACCTCCTCACACAGCGCAGCACCTCCTCACACAGCGCAGTCACTTCCTCACACAGCGCAGTCACTTCCTCACACAGCGCAGCACTTCCTCACACAGCGCAGCACTTCCTCACACAGCGCAGCACTTCCTCACACAGCGCAGCACTTCCTCACACAGCGCAGCACTTCCTCACACAGCGCAGCACTTCCTCACACAGCGCAGCACTTCCTCACACAGCGCAGCACTTCCTCACACAGCGCAGCACTTCCTCACACAGCGCAGCACCTCCTCACACAGCGCAGTCACTTCCTCACACAGCGCAGCACTTCCTCACACAGAGCAGCACTTCCTCACACAGAGCAGCACTTCCTCACACAGCGCAGCACCTCCTCACACAGCGCAGTCACTTCCTCACACAGCGCAGTCACTTCCTCACACAGCGCAGTCACTTCCTCACACAGCGCAGTCACTTCCTCACACAGCGCAGTCACTTCCTCACACAGCGCAGCACTTCCTCACACAGCGCAGCACTTCCTCACACAGCGCAGCACTTCCTCACACAACGCAGCACTTCCTCACACAGCGCAGTCACCATCATTTATTTCATATTTCTATATTTGCTATTCCTCCATTCCTTACCATGTGACCAGCTGTCAGCCAATGACAGATCATCACGTGATGTAAACAAAAGCCGGTCCCCGAAGAGGAAGGAGCCTCCTCTGTGCTGTCAGTACCCCCTGCCGGTGCCACCTATCAATGCCCACCAGTGGTGCCCCCCCAGTGCCCATTACTGACACCCATCAGTGCCCATTACTGACACCCATCAGTGCCCATTACTGACACCCATCAGTGCCCATTACTGACACCCATCAGTGCCCATTAGGGGGGTGTAACGGATCAAAAAACTCACGGATCGGATCATTTTTTGGATCGGCAAAAAAAAAATCATCAGAATCCCCCATACATTGCTCAGTGCGCTGCCGCCGCCGGGTGGACCAAGTTGGTCGCCGCTCCGGAGCTACGCCGAAGCCTTTCCTATGGACGAGGCAGCGGAGCGCTCCGCGGATCGCCTGGTGTGCCGATCCGAACAGGTTGACCCGTTGCACCACTAGTGCCCATCACTGGCACCTTTTAGTGCCACTTCTCAGTGCCCACCAGTGCCACCTATAAATGCCCTTCAGTGCCACCCATCAGTGGCCACCAGTGTCGCCTATCAATGCCCACCAGTGGTGCCACTCAGTGCCACCTAGCAGTGCTGCCTATCAGTGCCCATTACTGCCAGCTATCAGTGCCACTTCTCAGTGTCCACCAGTGCCACCTATAAATGCCCTTCAGTGACACTCATTAGTGCCCACCAGTGGTGCCACTCAGTGCCCATCACTGCCACCCATCAGTGCCCATCACTGCCACCCATCAGTGCCCATCATTGCCAGCTATAAGTGGCACCTATCACTGCCACCCATCAGTGCCCATCACTGCCAGCTATCAGTGCCACCTATTATTGCCACTTCTCAGTGCCCACCAGTGCCACCTATAAATGCCCTTCAGTGCCACCCATTAGTGCCCATCACTATCAATGCCACCTATTAGTGCCACTTCTCATTGCCCACCAGTGCCACCAATAAATGCCCTTCAGTGCCCATTACTATCAATGCCACCTATTAGTGCCACTTCTCATTGCCTACCAGTGCCACCAATAAATGCCCTTCAGTGCCACCCATCAGTGCCCATCACTATCAATGTCACCTATTAGTACCACTTCTCAGTGCCCACCAGTGCCACCAATAAATGCCCTTCAGTGCCCATTACTATCAATGCCACCTATTAGTGCCACTTCTCAGTGCCCACCTATAAATGCCCTTCAGTGCCACCCATCAGTGCCCATTACTTTCAATGCCACCTATTAGTGCCACTTCTCATTGCCCACCAGTGCCACCAATAAATGCCCTTCAGTGCCACCCATCAGTGCCCATTACTATCAATGCCACCTATTAGTGCCACTTCTCATTGCCCACCAGTGCCACCAATAAATGCCCATCAGTGCCCATCACTATCAATGTCACCTATTAGTACCACTTCTCAGTGCCCACCAGTGCCACCAATAAATGCCCATCAGTGCCCATCACTATCAATGCCACCTATTACTAACACTTCTCAGTGCCCACCAGTGCCACCAATAAATGCCCTTCAGTGCCACCCATCAGTGCCCATCACTATCAATGTCACCTATTAGTGCCACTTCTCAGTGCCCACCTATAAATGCCCTTCAGTGCCACCCATCAGTGCCCATTACTTTCAATGCCACCTATTAGTGCCACTTCTCATTGCCCACCAGTGCCACCAATAAATGCCCTTCAGTGCCACCCATCAGTGCCCATCACTATCAATGCCACCTATTACTAACACTTCTCAGTGCCCACCAGTGCCACCAATAAATGCCCTTCAGTGCCACCCATCAGTGCCCATTACTATCAATGCCACCTATTAGTGCCACTTCTCAGTGCCCACCTATAAATGCCCTTCAGTGCCACCCATCAGTGCCCATCACTATCAATGCCACCTATTACTAACACTTCTCAGTGCCCACCAGTGCCACCTATAAATGCCCTTCAGTGCCACCCATCAGTGCCCATCACTATCAATGTCACCTATTAGTGCCACTTCTCAGTGCCCACCAGTGCCACCAATAAATGCCCATCAGTGCCCATCACTATCAATGCCACCTATTACTAACACTTCTCAGTGCCCACCAGTGCCACCAATAAATGCCCTTCAGTGCCACCCATCAGTGCCCATCACTATCAATGTCACCTATTAGTGCCACCTATGAGCATGGTTGTGTGAGGACGCACAGTGCAGGAGCGCCCATCGAACTCCCTGAGACGGCGCTCGGCATGAGAACAACTAAACAGCGGGTTACCGGGGACCTCCCGCGAGGCGGCGGAGCGCTGCGATACACAGCAATCCTTCCCCGTGACACAGAAGCGGGAACCACGTATATATAAATTAGGAATATTTATTACGGGAAAAAGTAAAACATATTGCATTTTTTTGCAGAATTGTCGCTCTATTTTTGTTTATAGCGCAAAAAATAAAAACCGCAGAAGTGATGAAATACCACCAAAAGAAATCTCTATTTGTGGGGAAAAAAGGACGCCAATTTTGTCCGGGAGCCACGTCGCACGACCGCGCAATTGTCAGTTACAGCGGGCAGGAAGGGGGGGTAAATGTGGTTAGAGAAATGGCGGTGCGGCGGACTCTCGTACTGTAAAATCAGAGCCCCTCCCCCGATGGCGTCCGTCCCGGAGTTATAAATAGAAACGGGCGGGTGAAGGGAGAAAATCATTGCAGAGAATGTGACACATAATACACAGCCCACAGGGAGCTTTGTACTGGGTGGGAGGAGATTTGTAATGGGATGGGAGGAGTTGTGTGGTGGGAGAAGTTTTGTGGTGGGAGGAGTTTTGTAGTGGGGTGGGAGGAGTTTTGTGGTGGGAGGAGTTTTGTGGTGAGGTGGGAGGAGATTTGTAATGGGTTGGGAGAAGTTTTGTGGTGGGAGGAGTTTTGTAGTGGGGTGGGAGGAGTTTTGTGGTGTGGTGGTGGGAGGAGTTTTGTGGTGAGGTGGGAGGAGTTTTGTAGTGGCATGGGAGGAGTTTTGTAGTGGGGTGGGAGGAGTTTTGTAGTGGCATGGGAGGAGTTTTGTAGTGGGGTGTGAGGAGTTTTGTAGTGGCATGGGAGGAGTTTTGTGGTGTGGTGGGAGGAGTCTGGTGTGACAGCCGTCCTCCCGCCTTGTGATGGACAGAAGTGGGCGGAGTCTATAGATATTGGACCGTCCAGTCACAGTTGTGGAATCACAAGGAAGGCGGAGCTGAAGGTGGGGGGGGTGGGATCTCCTGACCAGACTCCGCCCACTATCACAGTCCTGGGAGGTCCCCGCAGTGTACAGAGGGAGGACATCGAGGAGTGATATACACACTGCGTCTGGGGAAAGGGACGTCCCCGTACATTGGACGGCGTGGTGGGAGGAGTTCCCGCGGCTCCAGCCCCGCCCCCATTACTGGTAATAATAAAGTCCCGTCATCTGGAGATCTGACACCGCAGGAAGTGAGGGGTGTCCCCATGGGTGAGATTCCTCCTCACTTCCTGTTCTGGTGACACCGCAGGAAGTGAGGGGTGTCCCCATTGGTGAGATTCCCCCTCACTTCCTGTTCTGGTGACACCGCAGGAAATGAGGGGTGTCCACATTGGTGAGATTCCCCCTCACTTCCTGTTCTGGTGACACCGCAGGAAGTGAGGGGTGTCCCCATTGGTGAGATTCCCCCTCACTTCCTGTTCTGGTGACACCGCAGGAAATGAGGGGTGTCCACATTGGTGAGATTCCCCCTCACTTCCTGTTCTGGTGACACCGCAGGAAGTGAGGGGTGTCCCCATTGGTGAGATTCCCCCTCACTTCCTGTTCTGGTGACACCGCAGGAAATGAGGGGTGTCCACATTGGTGAGATTCCCCCTCACTTCCTGTTCTGGTGACACCGCAGGAAGTGAGGGGTGTCCCCATTGGTGAGATTCCCCCTCACTTCCTGTTCTGGTGACACCGCAGGAAATGAGGGGTGTCCACATTGGTGAGATTCCCCCTCACTTCCTGTTCTGGTGACACCGCAGGAAGTGAGGGGTGTCCCCATGGGTGAGATTCCCCCTCACTTCCTGTTCTGGTGACACCATATACATTGGGGGAATCTTCTTTCAGTGATGGGGGGACACACACCTGACAGGGGGTGGGGTCACAGAGCCCCGCCCTCTCCTCAGGGATGTGTATAGGGGGAGGAGGAGACACCTGTCTGTGCTGGCCCAGCTCCCGGTGTACAGGGGAGGGGGAGGGGAATCACTCACCTGAACTCGGCTCCTCTCCACACACAGCGCACACCGGAAGTGGGCGGAGTCTTTGTCACATTCGGCTCGATAGCACAGATTGTTCCGGAAGTGACGTTCAGTCGCCGCCATCTTGCTCCACCCCCCTGCACAGTAATGAGGGAGAGTGAAGGGACAGGCGGACATCTTGCTCCACCCCCTGCACAGTAATGACGGGGAGTGAAGGGGAAAGCGGCCATCTTGCTCCACCCCCCTGCACAGTAATGAGGGAGAGTGAAGGGGGAGGCGGACATCTTGCTCCACCCCCTGCACAGTAATGAGGGAGAGTGAAGGGGAGGCGGACATCTTGCTCCACCCCCTGCACAGTAATGAGGGAGAGTGAAGGGGAGGCGGACATCTTGTTACACCCCCTGCACAGTAATGAGGGAGAGTGAAGGGGAGGCGGACATCTTGCTCCACCCCCTGCACAGTAATGATGGAGAGTGAAGGGGAAGGCGGACATCTTGTTACACCCCCTGCACAGTAATGAGGGAGAGTGAAGGGGAAGGCGGACATCTTGCTCCACCCCCTGCACAGTAATGAGGGAGAGTGAAGGGGAAGGCGGACATCTTGCTCCACCCCCTGCACAGTAATGAGGGAGAGTGAAGGGGAGGCGGACATCTTGTTACACCCCCTGCACAGTAATGAGGGAGAGTGAAGGGGAGGCGGACATCTTGTTACACCCCCTGCACAGTAATGAGGGAGAGTGAAGGGGAGGCGGACATCTTGCTCCACCCCCCTGCACAGTAATGAGGGAGAGTGAAGGGGAAAGCGGCCATCTTGCTCCACCCCCCTGCACAGTAATGAGGGAGAGTGAAGGGGAGGCGGACATCTTGCTCCACCCCCTGCACAGTAATGAGGGAGAGTGAAGGGACAGGCGGACATCTTGTTACACCCCCTGCACAGTAATGAGGGAGAGTGAAGGGGAAGGCGGACATCTTGTTACACCCCCTGCACAGTAATGAGGGAGAGTGAAGGGACAGGCGGACATCTTGCTCCACCCCCTGCACAGTAATGAGGGAGAGTGAAGGGGAAGGCGGACATCTTGTTACACCCCCTGCACAGTAATGAGGGAGAGTGAAGGGGAAAGCGGCCATCTTGCTCCACCCCCCTGCACAGTAATGAGGGAGAGTGAAGGGGAGGCGGACATCTTGCTCCACCCCCTGCACAGTAATGAGGGAGAGTGAAGGGGAGGCGGACATCTTGTTACACCCCCTGCACAGTAATGAGGGAGAGTGAAGGGGAGGCGGACATCTTGCTCCACCCCCTGCACAGTAATGATGGAGAGTGAAGGGGAAGGCGGACATCTTGTTACACCCCCTGCACAGTAATGAGGGAGAGTGAAGGGGAAGGCGGACATCTTGCTCCACCCCCTGCACAGTAATGAGGGAGAGTGAAGGGGAAGGCGGACATCTTGCTCCACCCCCTGCACAGTAATGAGGGAGAGTGAAGGGGAAGGCGGACATCTTGTTACACCCCCTGCACAGTAATGAGGGAGAGTGAAGGGGAGGCGGACATCTTGTTACACCCCCTGCACAGTAATGAGGGAGAGTGAAGGGGAAAGCGGCCATCTTGCTCCACCCCCCTGCACAGTAATGAGGGAGAGTGAAGGGGAGGCGGACATCTTGCTCCACCCCCTGCACAGTAATGAGGGAGAGTGAAGGGACAGGCGGACATCTTGTTACACCCCCTGCACAGTAATGAGGGAGAGTGAAGGGGAAGGCGGACATCTTGCTCCACCCCCTGCACAGTAATGAGGGAGAGTGAAGGGGAAGGCGGACATCTTGTTACACCCCCTGCACAGTAATGAGGGAGAGTGAAGGGACAGGCGGACATCTTGTTACACCCCCTGCACAGTAATGAGGGAGAGTGAAGGGGAAAGCGGCCATCTTGCTCCACCCCCCTGCACAGTAATGAGGGAGAGTGAAGGGGAGGCGGACATCTTGCTCCACCCCCTGCACAGTAATGAGGGAGAGTGAAGGGGAGGCGGACATCTTGTTACACCCCCTGCACAGTAATGAGGGAGAGTGAAGGGGAGGCGGACATCTTGCTCCACCCCCTGCACAGTAATGAGGGAGAGTGAAGGGGAAGGCGGACATCTTGTTACACCCCCTGCACAGTAATGAGGGAGAGTGAAGGGGAGGCGGACATCTTGCTCCACCCCCTGCACAGTAATGATGGAGAGTGAAGGGGAAGGCGGACATCTTGTTACACCCCCTGCACAGTAATGAGGGAGAGTGAAGGGGAAGGCGGACATCTTGTTACACCCCCTGCACAGTAATGAGGGAGAGTGAAGGGGAAAGCGGCCATCTTGCTCCACCCCCCTGCACAGTAATGAGGGAGAGTGAAGGGGAGGCGGACATCTTGCTCCACCCCCTGCACAGTAATGAGGGAGAGTGAAGGGGAGGCGGACATCTTGTTACACCCCCTGCACAGTAATGAGGGAGAGTGAAGGGGAGGCGGACATCTTGCTCCACCCCCTGCACAGTAATGAGGGAGAGTGAAGGGGAAGGCGGACATCTTGCTCCACCCCCTGCACAGTAATGAGGGAGAGTGAAGGGGAAGGCGGACATCTTGTTACACCCCCTGCACAGTAATGAGGGAGAGTGAAGGGACAGGCGGACATCTTGCTCCACCCCCTGCACAGTAATGATGGAGAGTGAAGGGGGAGGCGGACATCTTGCTCCACCCCCTGCACAGTAATGAGGGAGAGTGAAGGGACAGGCGGACATCTTGCTCCACCCCCTGCACAGTAATGATGGAGAGTGAAGGGGGAGGCGGACATCTTGCTCCACCCCCTGCACAGTAATGAGGGAGAGTGAAGGGGAAGGCGGACATCTTGTTACACCCCCTGCACAGTAATGAGGGAGAGTGAAGGGGGAGGCGGACATCTTGCTCCACCCCCTGCACAGTAATGAGGGAGAGTGAAGGGGAGGCGGACATCTTGTTACACCCCCTGCACAGTAATGAGGGAGAGTGAAGGGGAGGCGGACATCTTGCTCCACCCCCTGCACAGTAATGAGGGAGAGTGAAGGGGAAGGCGGACATCTTGTTACACCCCCTGCACAGTAATGAGGGAGAGTGAAGGGGAGGCGGACATCTTGCTCCACCCCCTGCACAGTAATGATGGAGAGTGAAGGGGAAGGCGGACATCTTGTTACACCCCCTGCACAGTAATGAGGGAGAGTGAAGGGGAAGGCGGACATCTTGCTCCACCCCCTGCACAGTAATGAGGGAGAGTGAAGGGGAAGGCGGACATCTTGCTCCACCCCCTGCACAGTAATGAGGGAGAGTGAAGGGGAAGGCGGACATCTTGTTACACCCCCTGCACAGTAATGAGGGAGAGTGAAGGGACAGGCGGACATCTTGTTACACCCCCTGCACAGTAATGAGGGAGAGTGAAGGGGAAGGCGGACATCTTGCTCCACCCCCTGCACAGTAATGAGGGAGAGTGAAGGGGAAGGCGGACATCTTGTTACACCCCCTGCACAGTAATGAGGGAGAGTGAAGGGACAGGCGGACATCTTGTTACACCCCCTGCACAGTAATGAGGGAGAGTGAAGGGGAAAGCGGCCATCTTGCTCCACCCCCCTGCACAGTAATGAGGGAGAGTGAAGGGGAGGCGGACATCTTGCTCCACCCCCTGCACAGTAATGAGGGAGAGTGAAGGGGAGGCGGACATCTTGTTACACCCCCTGCACAGTAATGAGGGAGAGTGAAGGGGAGGCGGACATCTTGCTCCACCCCCTGCACAGTAATGAGGGAGAGTGAAGGGGAAGGCGGACATCTTGTTACACCCCCTGCACAGTAATGAGGGAGAGTGAAGGGGAGGCGGACATCTTGCTCCACCCCCTGCACAGTAATGATGGAGAGTGAAGGGGAAGGCGGACATCTTGTTACACCCCCTGCACAGTAATGAGGGAGAGTGAAGGGGAAGGCGGACATCTTGTTACACCCCCTGCACAGTAATGAGGGAGAGTGAAGGGGAAGGCGGACATCTTGCTCCACCCCCTGCACAGTAATGAGGGAGAGTGAAGGGGAGGCGGACATCTTGCTCCACCCCCTGCACAGTAATGAGGGAGAGTGAAGGGGAAGGCGGACATCTTGTTACACCCCCTGCACAGTAATGAGGGAGAGTGAAGGGACAGGCGGACATCTTGCTCCACCCCCTGCACAGTAATGAGGGAGAGTGAAGGGGAAGGCGGACATCTTGTTACACCCCCTGCACAGTAATGAGGGAGAGTGAAGGGACAGGCGGACATCTTGCTCCACCCCCCTGCACAGTAATGATGGAGAGTGAAGGGGGAGGCGGACATCTTGCTCCACCCCCTGCACAGTAATGAGGGAGAGTGAAGGGACAGGCGGACATCTTGCTCCACCCCCTGCACAGTAATGATGGAGAGTGAAGGGGGAGGCGGACATCTTGCTCCACCCCCTGCACAGTAATGAGGGAGAGTGAAGGGGAAGGCGGACATCTTGTTACACCCCCTGCACAGTAATGAGGGAGAGTGAAGGGGAAGGCGGACATCTTGCTCCACCCCCTGCACAGTAATGATGGAGAGTGAAGGGGGAGGCGGACATCTTGTTACACCCCCTGCACAGTAATGATGGAGAGTGAAGGGACAGGCGGACATCTTGCTCCACCCCCTGCACAGTAATGAGGGAGAGTGAAGGGGGAGGCGGACATCTTGCTCCACCCCCTGCACAGTAATGACGGAGAGTGAAGGGGAAAGCGGCCATCTTGCTCCACCCCCCTGCACAGTAATGAGGGAGTGTGAAGGGGGAGGCGGACATCTTGCTCCACCCCCTGCACAGTAATGAGGGAGAGTGAAGGGGAAGGCGGACATCTTGTTACACCCCCTGCACAGTAATGATGGAGAGTGAAGGGACAGGCGGCCATCTTGTTACACCCACCGGAGTTTTACATTTCACCGTTATTTATTTTCAGCACAAAACGGAGATTATTTGCTTCCATACAGGATTTGTAATTCCCACGGACTGTTTACATGTTACATTTTTATTAAACCTGCTGACCTCACATGGCTGCTGATGTGACAGAAAACACCTCTGATTTCCGCATGTAAACAGTCCGAGGGATTTACAAATCCTCTAATTAAGCGAATAAACTCCGTTTTGTGCTGAAAATAAATAACTGTGAAATATGAAAAACTCCGGTGGGTGTAACAAGATGTCCGCCTGCCGCCTTCACACTCAGTCATTACTGGGCAATGGTGGGAGCAAGATGGCGGCGATGGAACGTCACTTCCGGAGCAAACTGTAATGGGCAGGCGTCACCGGAAGTGGGGATGAAACGCAAACACGGAAGCGCGAAGCGGAAGTGGGTGTGGTATTGAGGAATGTCTTCCCCGGGCGGTCCGGATCAGGTCAGTGTCTGTCCTCTCACCCCCCCTCCCCCACCTACACCTACAGCTCACCCGGGTGTGGGCGGGACGGGGAACCTGTATAACGAGCCCCTCCCCCTCCGTCTTCTTCCATAAAGGGGGAGGAGCTCAGCATTGTGTGTGATCGGGATGGAGGAGGAGGGGGTGAAACATGTCACTATCAGAGGGCTGATCTCTCCCCTCCCCCTCCCTCCAATATCCTGTAATCTGTACATAACGTCATTATATCCCCACCGTCCAATCACAGCAATCCCCCTCCTCCAATCATTGGTCAGGATCCCTATCAGGGTCGTATTTACATTTATAACCCCCGCCTCCCCTCCCCCCATATAAATTGTGTATGCGGGGCTCCCAGAGACGCTCGCAGCACACAATGGAGCCCCCACATTGCCCCCCCATAAGATATAAGGGTGGGGGGATGGGCGGACGCTATTCACAGACGGAACACGCCGGGGCGGAGCTTCTGTCCAATCACACGGAGGATCTACTTCAGATGAAATCAGGGCGGGGTTTGGGATTTTTTTTTATGGGTTTTTAAAAAAAGCCCCTCCCCCTCGGGTACAATAACAATTCAGAGCCCCACCCCCCCTAGATGTATCCTGCCAGGGGCCACAGTACTCACCTTACTACACAACATTGTCATTCTACCTAGAAAAGTGACATCCAGTATAGGTATATTTGTGTCCTTGCCCCGCCCAACTCCTCCCACTCCACTGACTGAGAATAGACGCAGGAGCTCAGGGGCGGTGCTCCAAGGCAGGCCACACCCTACGTACACAGGACTCCTCCCTCCAAACAGGAAATAACATTTCTGCTTTCCTTCTTTCTAGATACCCCAGAGATACGAGAGGGCGAGAAAATCATCAGCTCCATGAGGAAGAGAGACTCCACCCATGAGGAAGAGAGACTCCACCCATGAGGGATAGAGACTCCACCCATGAGGAAGAGAGACTCCACCCATGAGGAAGAGAGACTCCACCCATAATACAGAGAGAAACACCACTGCTCCACCCCGCAAAGATAGGAGATCAGTGGCTCCACCCATGAGGGAGAGAGACTCCACCCTTTAGGAATAAAGACTCCACCCCGGATATAGAGAGAAACACCACTGCTCCACCCATGAGAGAGAGAGACTCCACCCTTGAGGGATAAAAACTCCAGTCAGGATAAAAAGGGAAACACCATTACTTTAACCCTGGAGAGATAGAAAATCAGTGGCTCCACCCATGAGGAATAGAGACGTCACCCATCATACAGCAAGAAACACCACTGCTCTGCTCTTGAGAGATAGAAAATCAGTGGCTCCACTCATCAGGGAGAGAGACTCCACCCATGAGGAAGACAGTCCCCACCCTTCAGGAAACAAAACTCCACCCAGGATACAGAGAGAGGCACCACTGCTCCACCCTGGAGAGAGAGAAACTCAATAGCTCCACCTATAAGGGAGACAGTCCCCACCCTTGAGGAATAAAAACTCCACCCAGGATACAGAGAGAGACAGTACTGCTCAACAGCTCCACTTTTGTATAAGGGGGAGACTGGGCCCAGGATACAGAGAAGGGCTCCGAATCGCCACCCGGAGGGGGGGGGGAGACTCCTCCTCTGTAGAATAGAAACTCCACCCTGGAGGAAGAGAGACTTCACCCCTGAGGAAGAGACTCCACCTCTGTAGAATAGAGACTCAGCCCATGAGGAATAGACACTCCACCTCAGTAGATTAGAGTCTGCGAGAAGGGTGAGAGACTCCGCCCAGGATAAAGAGCGAGACTCTGCTGCTCCTCCCCTAAATAAAAAAGCATTCCAGCACTCAGGAAGGAGACGCCGTTGCTCCGCCCAGGAGGAGCGACTCCCCCGGAAATGACAGCGGCGGGGACAAAGATGAGCAGTTGTCTAGAGAAGGTCATCGAGAAGCTGACGGCGTACAAGGAGGGGGCGCTGACGGGGACATCGGCTGAGAGGAGATCCGCCTCCACCCAGGAGGGGGAGGGGCCAAATCCCACCAGGAATTCACCTCCTAAAGCTAAAGTAGAACCCCGCTCCTGTGAGGAGAGGGACACCTCCGTAGATCCCACCATGATGAACATTAAGAGGGAGCCATTCCTGTACGTAGGCGGAGCTCTGGGGTGGGCAGTACACCACCCGCTGCACCCCTCCATCCAGATCAAGGAGGAGCACTGGCCCTGTGACAACAGTAACTTCTCGGAGCTCTTCACCCCGGTGGCCTATACCCAGTACAGGTCCGTCCACATTAAAGAGGAGCCCCGCGAAGAAGGAGACTTCCTCAACATGGAGGGGGGCCCGCCTCACCGCTCCGACCTGGAATCCGCCAGGCGGGAAGATGGCCGTCCCCTGCAGGGCTCGGTGTTCCCCATGTCCTACCTCTGCAGCGACAGCGGGAAGGCCTTCTCCCACCGGACCCACTTCCTGTCCCCCCAGCACCCGGGGGGCGAGAAGCCCTTCTGCTGCGCGGAGTGCGGGAGGTGCTTCTCGCAGAGGTCCTACTTCCTGTCCCATCAGAAGATCCACTCTGGGGAGCGCCCCTTCCACTGCTTCCAGTGCGCCAAGTCCTTCCGGATCAAGAGCACCCTCAACAAGCACCTGAGGAGCCACCAGATGGAGAACCCCTTCACCTGCCCGCTGTGTCACAAGAGCTTCATGCACCGGGGCCACTTCCTGGCCCACCAGCGGCTCCACGCCGAGGAGGAGAAGTTCTCCTGCCCCCTGTGCGGGAAATCCTTCATCCACCACGGGCACTTCATGGCCCACCAGAGGAGCCATGCCGAGGAGAGCCGCTTCTCTTGCCCCCACTGCCACAAGTCCTTCATCCACCGGGGCCACTTCTCCGCCCACCTGAGGGTCCACACCGGGGAGAAGCCCTTCCCCTGCCCCGACTGCGGAAGCAGTTTCAGCACCCACCACAACCTGGTGGTCCACCAGAGGCTCCACGCGGGCTCCTCCATCTCCTTCCTGTGAGGGGGTCTCAGGAACCGGGCCAACGGGTGCCAAAAATCAGGACAACCCATCTAAGATGCAGGAGGGGCGCATGGAGGTCTTCTCACTTTGGGTGCCCAAGGACCATCACTGGCCAATGGTGACCATCACTGCCCAACGGTGACCATCACTGGCCAACGGTGACCATCACTGCCCAACTGTGATTATCACTGCCCAACGGTGACCATCAATGCCCAACGGTGACCATCACTGCCCAACGGTGACCATCACTGCCCATCGGTGACCATCACTGCCCAACCGTGACCATCACTGCCCAAGGACCATCACTGCCCAACGGTGACCATCACTGCCCAACGGTGACCATCACTGGCCAACGGTGACCATCACTGGCCAACGGTGTCCATTACTGGCCAACGGTGTCCATCACTGCCCAAAGGTGTCCATCACTGGCCAACGGTGTCCATTACTGACCAACGGTGACCATCACTGGCCAACGGTGTCCATCACTGCCCAAAGGTGTCCATCACTGCCCAAAGGTGTCCATCACTGCCCAACGGTGACCATCACTGCCCAACGGTGTCCATTACTGACCAACGGTGACCATCACTGGCCAACGGTGACCATCACTTCCCAAAGGTGTCCATCACTGCCCAAAGGTGTCCATCTCTGGCCAACGGTGACCATCACTGCCCAACGATGTCCATTACTGACCAACGGTGACCATCACTGGCCAAAGGTGTCCATCACTGCCCAACGATGTCCATTACTGACCAACGGTGACCATCACTGCCCAAAGGTGTCCATCACTGCCCAAAGGTGTCCATCACTGCCCAACGGTGACCATCACTGCCCAACGGTGACCATCACTGGCCTGACCAACAGTGACCATCTCTGGCCAACGGTGACCATCACTGGCCAAAGGTGTCCATCACTGGCCAACGGTGACCATCACTGGCCAAAGGTGTCCATCACTGGCCAACGGTGATCATCACTGCCCAAAGGTGTCCATCACTAACCAACGGAGACCATCACTGCCCAACCGTGACTATCACTGACCTACGGTGACCATCACTTGCCAACAGTGACCATCTCTGGCCAACCGTGACCATCACTGGCCAAAAGTGTCCATCACTGGCCAGCGGTGACCATCACTGTCCAGTGGTGACCATCACCGCCCAACCATGACCATCTCTGGCCAACGGTGACCATCTCTGGCCAACGGTGACTATCACCGCCCAACCATGACCATCACTGCCCAACCGTGACCATCACTGGCCAAAAGTGTCCATCACTGGCCAGCGGGACCATCACTGGCCAACAGTGACCATCACCGCCCAACCATGACCATCTCTGGCCAACGGTGACCATCTCTGGCCAACGGTGACCATCACTGCCCAAAGGTGTCCATCACTGGCCAACAGTGACCATCACTGGCCTGGCCAACAGTGACCATCTCTGGCCAACGGTGACCATCACTGGCCAAAGGTGTCCATCACTGGCCAACGGTGACCATCACTGCCCAAAGGTGTCCATCACTAACCAACGGTGACCATCACTGGCCTGGCCATCAGTGACCATCTCTGGCCAACGGTGACCATCACTGGCCAAAGGTGTCCATCACTGGCCAACGGTGACCATCACTGCCCAAAGGTGTCCATCACTGCCCAACGGTGACCTTCACTGCCCAATGGTGACCATCACTGGCCAACGGAGACCATCACTGCCCAACCATGACCATCACTGACCTACGGTGACCATCACTTGCCAACCATGACCATCACTGCCCAACCGTGACCATCACTGGCCAAAAGTGTCCATCACCGCCCAACCATGACTATCTCTGGCCAACGGTGACCATCTCTGGCCAACGGTGACCATCACTGGCCAACAGTGACCATCTCTGGCCAACAGTGTCCATCACTGGCCAAAGAAAGGTGTCCATCACTGGCCAACGGTGACCATCACTGCCCAATCGTGACCATCACTGGCCAGCGGTGACCATCACTGGCCAACAGTGACCATCACCGCCCAACTGTGACCATCACTGTCCAAAGGTGACCATCTCTGGCCAAGGTTGACCATCTCTGGCCAACGGTGACAATCTCTGGCCAACGGTGACCATCACTGGCCAACGGTGACCATCTCTGGCCAACAGTGTCCATCACTGGCCAAAGAAAGGTGTCCATCACTGGCCAACGGAGACCATCTTTGCCCAACGGTGACCATCACTGCACAACCATGACCATCACTGCCCAACGGTGTCCATTACTGACCAACGGTGACCATCACTGGCCAACGGTGACCACCACTGGCCAACGGTGTCCATTACTGGCCAACGGTGTCCATCACTGCCCAAAGGTGTCCATCACTGGCCAACGGTGTCCATTACTGACCAACGGTGACCATCACTGGCCAACGGTGACCATCACTGCCCAAAGGTGTCTATCACTGCCCAAAGGTGTCCATCACTGGCCAACGGTGACCATCACTGCCCAAAGGTGTCCATCACTGCCCAAAGGTGTCCATCACTGCCCAACGGTGATCATCACTGCCCAACGGTGTCCATCACTGGACAACAGTGACCATCACTGGCCTGGCCAACGGTGACCATCTCTGGCCAACGGTGACCATCACTGGCCAAAGGTGTCCATCACTGGCCAACGGTGACCATCACTGGCCAAAGGTGTCCATCACTGGCCAACGGTGACCATCACTGCCCAAAGGTGTCCATCACTAACCAACGGAGACCATCACTGCCCAACCGTGACCATCACTGACCTACGGTGACCATCACTTGCCAACAGTGACCATCTCTGGCCAACCGTGACCATCACTGGCCAAAAGTGTCCATCACTGGCCAGCGGTGACCATCACTGTCCAGCGGTGACCATCACTGGCCAACAGTGACCATCTCGGGCCAACGGTGACCATCTCTGGCCAACGGTGACTATCACCGCCCAACCATGACCATCACTGCCCAACCGTGACCATCACTGGCCAAAAGTGTCCATCACTGGCCAGCGGGACCATCACTGGCCAACAGTGACCATCACCGCCCAACCATGACCATCTCTGGCCAACGGTGACCATCTCTGGCCAACGGTGACCATCTCTGGCCAACGGTGACCATCACTGGCCAAAGGTGTCCATCACTGGCCAACGGTGACCATCACTGCCCAAAGGTGTCCATCACTAACCAACGGTGACCATCACTGGCCTGGCCATCAGTGACCATCTCTGGCCAACGGTGACCATCACTGGCCAAAGGTGTCCATCACTGGCCAACGGTGACCATCACTGCCCAAAGGTGTCCATCACTGCCCAACGGTGACCTTCACTGCCCAATGGTGACCATCACTGGCCAACGGTGACCATCACTTGCCAACCATGACCATCACTGCCCAACCGTGACCATCACTGGCCAAAAGTGTCCATCACTGGCCAGCGGGACCATCACTGGCCAACAGTGACCATCACCGCCCAACCATGACCATCTCTGGCCAACGGTGACCATCTCTGGCCAACGGTGACCATCACTGGCCAACAGTGACCATCTCTGGCCAACAGTGTCCATCACTGGCCAAAGAAAGGTGTCCATCACTGGCCAACGGTGACCATCACCGCCCAACTGTGACCATCACTGCCCAATCGTGACCATCACTGCCCAATCGTGACCATCACTGGCCAGCGGTGACCATCACTGGCCAACAGTGACCATCACCGCCCAACCGTGACCATCACTGTCCAACGGTGACCATCTCTGGCCAAGGTTGACCATCTCTGGCCAACGGTGACAATCTCTGGCCAACGGTGACCATCACTGGCCAACGGTGACCATCTCTGGCCAACAGTGTCCATCACTGGCCAAAGAAAGGTGTCCATCACTGGCCAATGGTGACCATCACTGGCCAACGGTGACCATCACTTGCCAACCGTGACCATCACTGCCCAACCGTGACCATCACTGGCCAAAAGTGTCCATCACTGGCCAAAAGTGTCCATCACTGGCCAGCGGGACCATCACTGGCCAACAGTGACCATCACCGCCCAACCATGACCATCTCTGGCCAACGGTGACCATCTCTGGCCAACGGTGACCATCACTGGCCAACAGTGACCATCTCTGGCCAACAGTGTCCATCACTGGCCAAAGAAAGGTGTCCATCACTGGCCAACGGTGACCATCACCGCCCAACTGTGACCATCACTGCCCAATCGTGACCATCACTGGCCAGCGGTGACCATCACTGGCCAACAGTGACCATCACCGCCCAACCGTGACCATCACTGTCCAACGGTGACCATCTCTGGCCAAGGTTGACCATCTCTGGCCAACGGTGACAATCTCTGGCCAACGGTGACCATCACTGGCCAACGGTGACCATCTCTGGCCAACAGCGTCCATCACTGGCCAAAGAAAGGTGTCCATCACTGGCCAACGGTGACCATCACCGCCCAACTGTGACCATCACTGCCCAATCGTGACCATCACTGGCCAGCGGTGACCATCACTGGCCAACAGTGACCATCACCGCCCAACCGTGACCATCACTGTCCAACGGTGACCATCTCTGGCCAAGGTTGACCATCTCTGGCCAACGGTGACAATCTCTGGCCAACGGTGACCATCACTGGCCAACGGTGACCATCTCTGGCCAACAGCGTCCATCACTGGCCAAAGAAAGGTGTCCATCACTGGCCAACAGTGACCATCACCGCCCAACCATGACCATCTCTGGCCAACGGTGACCATCACTGGCCAACAGTGACCATCTCTGGCCAACAGTGTCCATCACTGGCCAAAGAAAGGTGTCCATCACTGGCCAACGGTGACCATCACCGCCCAACTGTGACCATCACTGCCCAATCGTGACCATCACTGGCCAGCGGTGACCATCACTGGCCAACAGTGACCATCACCGCCCAACCGTGACCATCACTGTCCAACGGTGACCATCTCTGGCCAAGGTTGACCATCTCTGGCCAACGGTGACAATCTCTGGCCAACGGTGACCATCACTGGCCAACGGTGACCATCTCTGGCCAACAGTGTCCATCACTGGCCAAAGAAAGGTGTCCATCACTGGCCAACGGAGACCATCTTTGCCCAACGGTGACCATCACTGCACAACCATGACCATCACTGGCCTACGGTGACCATCTCTGGCCAACGATGACCATCACTGGCCAACGGTGACCATCACTGGCCAAAGATGTCCATCACTGGCCAACGGTGACCATCACTGGCCTGCCCAACGGTGACCATCACTGCCCAACCATGACCATCACTGGCCTACGGTGACCATTACTGGCCAACGGTGACCATCTCTGCCCAACCATGACCATCACTGGCCAATAGTGACCATCACTGCCCAACGGTGACCATCACTGCCCAACCATGACCATCACTGGCCAGAGGTGTCCATCTCTTCTGTACCTCCCCCTTGGGGGCGTGTTCATCCCGGGCCCGCCTCCCCCCAGCGAGGGCACACACGGAAATCTTTATGCAATCTGCAAGGACGACAATAAGCTTTATTGACAGACAAACCGACCTCAACAACACAAAGTCCATCATCTGCCGGATCATTCTTCCCGAAGTCTCACCTTCTGGAGGGGGATGGGCACAGATGTATCTGCTGTGCAGCCTATGAGTGTGCGCCGGTCACATGACTGTTCTCTGATTGGTCTGCCAGTCACATGACTTCTCTGATTGGCCTGCCGTTCACATGACTGTTCTCTGATTGGCCTGCGAGTACCAGACTCTCCGCCCACATCCTCAGACTGATTTTACGTTGATCACTGATAAAGGGGGCGGTCTCTGTAAAGGCGGCCTTTCTGGATTGGACGGTTTCCAGCTCAGGGAAGGGGGAGGGGCCGGAATATTGAATATAAAATGTGATGTGAAATCTTTTCCATACGATGTGAGATCTCCTTTCTTCTCTCTTTGTATTGTGTATTGGGGGCGGAGCAGTGGGAGGGGCTGGGAGGCGAATATCTCCAATGGGGACACAGGAGATCACACTTCCTGTCCCGATGACACTCACTCCCCACATTCCTTGTATGGGTGTCACAGGGACAGGAAGTGAGATAAATCTCCTCCGTAGTAAGGATACAGTGAGAAGGGGGAGAGCGGACATCTTGGTACACCCCGCACTCCTCCATAGTAAGGATACAGTGAGAAGGGGGAGAGCGGACATCTTGGTACACCCCGCACTCCTCCATAGTAAGGATACAGTGAGAAGGGGGAGAGCGGACATCTTGGTACACCCCGCACTCCTCCATAGTAAGGATACAGTGAGAAGGGGGAGAGCGGACATCTTGGTACACCCCGCACTCCTCCATAGTAAGGATACAGTGAGAAGGGGGAGAGCGGACATCTTGGTACACCCCGCACTCCTCCATAGTAAGGATACACTGAGAAGGGGGAGAGCGGACATCTTAGTACACCCCGCACTCCTCCATAGTAAGGATACAGTGAGAAGGGGAGAGCGGACATCTTGGTACACCCCGCACTCCTCCATAGTAAGGATACAGTGAGAAGGGGGAGAGCGGACATCTTGGTACACCCCGCACTCCTCCATAGTAAGGATACAGTGAGAAGGGGAGAGCGGACATCTTGGTACACCCCGCACTCCTCCATAGTAAGGATACAGTGAGAAGGGGGAGAGCGGACATCTTGGTACACCCCGCACTCCTCCATAGTAAGGATACAGTGAGAAGGGGGAGAGCGGACATCTTGGTACACCCCGCACTCCTCCGTAGTAAGGATACAGTGAGAAGGGGGAGAGCGGACATCTTGGTACACCCCGCACTCCTCCATAGTAAGGATACAGTGAGAAGGGGGAGAGCGGACATCTTGGTACACCCCACACTCCTCCATAGTAAGGATACAGTGAGAAGGGGGAGAGCGGACATCTTGGTACACCCCGCACTCCTCCATAGTAAGGATACACTGAGAAGGGGGAGAGCGGACATCTTGGTACACCCCACACTCCTCCATAGTAAGGATACAGTGAGAAGGGGGAGAGCGGACATCTTGGTACACCCCGCACCCCTCCATAGTAAGGATACAGTGAGAAGGGGGAGAGCGGACATCTTGGTACACCCTGCACTCCTCCATAGTAAGGATACAGAGAAGGGGGAGAGCGGACATCTTGGTACACCCCGCACTCCTCCATAGTAAGGATACAGTGAGAAGGGGGAGAGCGGACATCTTGGTACACCCCGCACTCCTCCATAGTAAGGATACAGTGAGAAGGGGAGAGCGGACATCTTGGTACACCCCGCACTCCTCCATAGTAAGGATACAGTGAGAAGGGGGAGAGCGGACATCTTGGTACACCCCGCACTCCTCCATAGTAAGGATACAGTGAGAAGGGGGAGAGCGGACATCTTGGTACACCCCGCACTCCTCCATAGTAAGGATACAGTGAGAAGGGGGAGAGTGGACATCTTGGTACACCCCGCACTCCTCCATAGTAAGGATACAGTGAGAAGGGGGAGAGCGGACATCTTGGTACACCCCGCACCCCTCCATAGTAAGGATACAGTGAGAAGGGGGGGAGAGCGGACATCTTGGTACACCCCGCACTCCTCCATAGTAAGGATACAGTGAGAAGGGGAAAGCGGACATCTTGGTACACCCCGCACTCCTCCATAGTAAGGATTCAGTGAGAAGGGGGGGAGCGGACATCTTGGTACACCCCGCACTCCTCCATAGTAAGGATACACAGAGAAGGGGGGGAGCGGACATCTTGGTACACCCCGCACCCCTCCATAGTAAGGATACACAGAGAAGGGGGCAAGCGGACATCTTGGTACACCCCGCACTCCTCCATAGTAAGGATACAGTGAGAAGGGGAGAGCGGACATCTTGGTACACCCCGCACTCCTCCATAGTAAGGATACAGTGAGAAGGAGGAGAGCGGACATCTTGGTACACCCCGCATTCCTCTATAGTAGGGATACACTGAGAAGGGGGAGAGCGGACATCTTGGTACACCCCGCACTCCTCCGTAGTAAGGATACAGTGAGAAGGGGGAGAGCGGACATCTTGGTACACCCCGCACTCCTCCATAGTAAGGATACAGTGAGAAGGGGGAGAGCGGACATCTTGGTACACCCCGCACTCCTCCATAGTAAGGATACACAGAGAAGGGGGGGAGCGGACATCTTGGTACACCCCGCACTCCTCCATAGTAAGGATACAGTGAGAAGGGGGAGAGCGGACATCTTGGTACACCCCACACCCCTCCATAGTAAGGATACAGTGAGAAGGGGGAGAGCGGACATCTTGGTACACCCCGCACCCCTCCATAGTAAGGATACAGTGAGAAGGGGGGAGAGCGGACATCTTGGTACACCCCGCACTCCTCCATAGTAAGGATACAGTGAGAAGGGGAGAGCGGACATCTTGGTACACCCCGCACTCCTCCGTAGTAAGGATACACTGAGAAGGGGGAGAGCGGACATCTTGGTACACCCCGCACTCCTCCATAGTAAGGATACAGTGAGAAGGAGGAGAGCGGACATCTTGGTACACCCCACACTCCTCCATAGTAAGGATACAGTGAGAAGGAGGAGAGCGGACATCTTGGTACACCCCGCACTCCTCCATAGTAAGGATACAGTGAGAAGGAGGAGAGCGGACATCTTGGTACACCCCGCACTCCTCCATAGTAAGGATACACTGAGAAGGGGAGAGCGGACATCTTGGTACACCCCACACTCCTCCATAGTAAGGATACAGTGAGAAGGAGGAGAGCGGACATCTTGGTACACCCCGCACTCCTCCATAGTAAGGATACAGTGAGAAGGGGGGAGCGGACATCTTGGTACACCCCGCACCCCTCCATAGTAAGGATACACTGAGAAGGGGGAGAGAGGACATCTTGGTACACCCCGCACTCCTCCATAGTAAGGATACAGTGAGAAGGGGGAGAGCGGACATCTTGGTACACCCCGCACTCCTCCATAGTAAGGATACAGTGAGAAGGGGGAGAGCGGACATCTTGGTACACCCCGCACTCCTCCATAGTAAGGATACACTGAGAAGGGGGAGAGCGGACATCTTGGTACACCCCGCACTCCTCCATAGTAAGGATACAGTGAGAAGGGGGAGAGCGGACATCTTGGTACACCCCGCACTCCTCCATAGTAAGGAGACACTGAGAAGGGGGAGAGCGGACATCTTGGTACACCCCGCACTCCTCCTTAGTAAGGATACAGTGAGAAGGGGGCAAATACTTTTTCCCAGCCCTGTACATCCATAGAGAGGGGGAGGGACACTCCTCCTATGATTGGTCAGTATTAGATATATGGAGTCATGTGACCTCTGTATATACAGTGATGAAAATAAGTATTTGAACACCTGAGAAAATCAATGTTAATATTTGGTACAGTCGCCTTTGTTTGCAATTACAGAGGTCAAACGTTTCTTGTAGTTTTTCACCAGGTTTGCACACACTGGAGGAGGGATTTTGGCGCACTCCTCCACACAGATCTTCTCTACATCAGTCAGGTTTCTGGGCTGAGAAACACGGAGTTTGAGCTCCCTCCAAAGATTCTCTATTGGGTTTAGGTCTGGAGACCTTGATATGCTTCTTACAGAGCCACTCCTTGGTTATCCTGGCTGTGTGCTTCGGGTCATTGTCATGTTGGAAGACCCAGCCTCGACCCATCTTCAAAGCTCTAACTCAGGGAAGAAATCTCGCAATACATGGCCCCGGTCATCCTCTCCTTAATACCTGTCCCATGTGCAGAAAAACACCCCCAAAGCATGATGCTACCACCCCCATGCTTCACAGTAGGGATGGTGTTCTTGGGATGGTACTCATCATTCTTCTTCCTCCAAACACGGTTAGTGGAATTATGACCAAAAAGTTCTATTTTGGTCTCATCTGACCACATGACTTTCTCCCATGACTCCTCTGGATCATCCAAATGGTCATTGGCAAACTTAAGACGGGCCTTGACATGTGCTGGTTTAAGCAGGGGAACCTTCCGTGCCATGCATGATTTC
The DNA here is from genome assembly GCF_905171775.1 of Rana temporaria. Lineage (NCBI taxonomy): Eukaryota > Metazoa > Chordata > Amphibia > Anura > Ranidae > Rana > Rana temporaria. The sequence continues at coordinate 190,032,341 of NC_053496.1, forward strand.
AGACCATGACGTCTTAGTGTATTACCAACCTTGGAAACGGTGGTCCCAGCTCTTTTCAGGTCATTGACCAGCTCCTCCCGTGTAGTCCTGGGCTGATTTCTCACCTTTCTTAGGATCATTGAGACCCCACGAGGTGAGATTTTGCATGGAGCCCCAGTCCGAGGGAGATTGACAGTCATGTTTAGCTTCTTCCATTTTCTAATGATTGCTCCAACAGTGGACCTTTTTTCACCAATTTCCCCGTAGCCCTTTCCAGCCTTGTGGAGGTGTACAATTTTGTCTCTAGTGTCTTTGGACAGCTCTTTGGTCTTGGCCATGTTAGTAGTTGGATTCTTACTGATTGTATGGGGTGGACAGGTGTCTTTATGCAGCTAATGACCTCAAACAGGTGCATCTAATTTAGGAGAATAAATGGAGTGGAGGTGGACATTTTAACCACTTAAGGACCGCCTCATGTACATATACGTCAGCAGGCACATCCAAGTATATATACGTGCCCTGCTTGACGTGGGTCGGGGGTCCGATCGGGACCCCCCCCGATACATGCGGCGGTCCCCGTGGCTTCAGGAGCGATCCGGGACGACGGCGCGGCTATTCGTTTATAGCCACTCCGTCGCGATCGCTCCCCGGGGCTGAAGAACGGGGAGAGCCGCGTGTAAACATGGCTTCCCCGTGCTTCACTGTGGCGGCGTATCGATCGAGTGATCCCTTTTATAGGGAAGACACGATCGATGACGTCACACCTACAGCCACACCCCCCTACAGTAGTAAACACACACAAAGTGAACCCTAAATGTTACAGCGCCCCCTGTGGTTAACTCCCAAACTGCAACTGTCATTTTCACAATAAACAATGCAATTTAAATGCATTTTTTGCTGTGAAAATGACAATTGTCCCAAAAATGTGTCAAAATTGTCCGAAGTGTCCGCCATAATGTCGCAGTCACGAAAAAAATCGCTGATCGCCGCCATTAGTAGTAAAAAAAAAAAAAAATTAATAAAAATGCAATAAAACTATCCCCTATTTTGTAAACGCTATAAATTTTGCGCAAACCAATCGATAAACGCTTATTGCGATTTTTTTTACCAAAAATATGTAGAAGAATACGTATCGGACTAAACTGAGGAAAAAAAATGTTTTTGGGGGATTTTTATTACAGCAATAAGTAAAAAATATTGCATTTTTTTCAAAATTGTCGCTCTATTTTTGTTTATAGCGCAAAAAATAAAAACCGCAGAGGTGATCAAATACCACCAAAAGAAAGCTCTATTTGTGGGGACAAAAGGACGCCAATTTTGTTTGGGAGCCACGTCGCACGACCGCGCAATTGTCTGTTAAAGCTACGCAGTCCCGAACTGTAAAAACCCCTTGGGTCTTTAGGCAGCAATATGGTCCGGGGCTTGAGTGGTTAAAGGCAGACTAACAGGTCTTTGAGGGTCAGAATTCTAGCTGATAGACAGGGGTTCAAATACTTATTTGCAGCTGTATCATACAAATAAATAGTTATCATACATTGTGATTTCTGGATTATGTCTCTCACAGTGGACATGCACCTACCATGACAATTTCACACCCCTCCATGATTTCCAAGTGGGAGAACTTGCAAAATAGCAGGGGGTTCAAATACTTATTTTCCTCACTGTATATATATATATACTCCATACACATGAATAGAAAGGTTTTAGTATCACAATAATAATGCCCCCCCCTCCCCTCCCCCCATCTACTTACATTAGATCAGTTGTAGTTTGAAAAAAAAAACGGCCGGAATTCTGTTGCCGTGACGACTTCCAATTTCAGAAGGCTCCTCCCCCAATCACAGGTCAGTGCTGTGCCAAGTAAAGAACTCCTCCCCCCATCACCTATAACCCCCCATCCCTCCACAACGCCTCCACCTACAGAGGGCGATGGCAGCTCATTTCGAAGGTCTCGGGACGCTCTTTCACACAATATAAATATGTTGGGGTAATAAACATTCTCTTCCCAGATATCACCCCCTGTGTTTAGGGGTGGAACCCCCTTTCTGGGCACTGCACAGTGATGTCATATAACTCTGTGCAGAGCGGCAGTTGGTTTCCATGGAGACAGTGATGTCATATAACTCTGTGCATAGTGGCAGTGGGTTTCCATGGAGACAGTGATGTCCTGCAGAGTGGCAGTTGGTTTCCATGGAGACAGTGATGTCCTATAGACACTGTGCAGAGTGGCAGTTGGTTTCCATGGAGACTGTGTGATGTCACAGCAGGAGACCCAGGGGGGAGGGAATATAAGGCAGAGCTCAGGGGTCTCAGTCATTTCACTGTAGACAGTTGAAGAGAGAAGACGTGTTACAGAGAAGCTCCTGTGATATTACAGAGAGACATTTTTACTGAGAAGACAAATTCTACTTATTATTCTAAAATTCAAAGCATCGCAATGCAAGCTTACAATCTGAGATCGGTGGATGACGTGCTGAAGAACGCCCTCCCCCGCACTGAAGAGTATCCCGGATTTGGGAATCTGGTGTCCACCGTTCTCCTCCAAATGGAAACCACCGCCGCAGGAAACGCGGACATGAGGGCGGAGATCCAACAGCTGAGGAAGGTAAGACTCCTCCCACTTCTCACATTTAAAATACTTGTTTTAACCCCACTGTGCCCACTCCTCACTGTGCCCATGACTACACTGACGTTTAACATGGGAGTCTATGGAGTCGTAGGTCCCCTGGACACGAAACTTTGCACACTTGTAGAGGAAGAGAGGGGGTACACGTGTGCCAAGTTATGTGTCAAGGGGACCTACGACCGGCCATTACCGGGTCCCCAAAGTCACCGGAGAAATGACCGTTTAACATGGGAGTCTATGGAAGGGGTGCCCGGCTTTGAAAAATCGGTGCTCCCCGGTCGTAGGTCCACCAAACAAGAAACTTTGCACAGTTATGAAGGAAGAGTGGGGGTACAGGTGTGCCAAGTTCTGGGTCTAGGGGACCTACGACTGGCCATTACCGGGTCCCCAAAGTCACCGGAGAAATTACCATTTAACATGGGAGTCTATAGAAAGGGGTGCCCAGGTTTAAAATATCGGTACTACCCGGTCGTAGGTCTCCCGGACACAAAACTTTGCACACTTGTAGAGAAAGAGAGGGGTACATGTGTGCCAAGTTCTGTGTCAAGGGGACCTAAAACCGGCTATTACCGGGTCCCCAAAGTCACCGGAGAAATGACCGTTTAACATGGGAGTCTATGGAAGGGGAACCCGGATTTGAAAAATCGGTGCTCCCCGGTCGTAGGTCGCCCGGACAAAAAACTTTGCACACTTATAAAGGAAGAGTGGGGATACATGTGTGCCAAGTTCTGTGTCAAGGGGACCTACGACAGGCCATTACCGGGTCTTCCAAACCACCAGAGAAATTACCATTTAATTTAACATGGGAATCTATGGAAGTGGTGCCCGGCTTTGAAAAATCGGTGCTCCCCGGTCGTAGGTCGCCCGGACAAAAAACTTTGAACACTTATAAAGCAAGAGTGGGGATACATATGTGCCAAGTTCTCAGTCTAGGGGACCTACGACCGGCCATTAACGGGTCCCCAAAGTCACCGGAGAAATTATTATTTAACATGGGAGTCTATGGAAGGGGTGCCCGGCGTGGAAAAATCGGTGCTCCCCTGTCCTAGGTCCACCAAACAAGAAACTTTGCACACTTGTAGAGGAAGAGTGGGGCTACATGTGTGCCAAGTTCTGCGTCTAGGGGACCTATGACCGGCTATTATGGGGTCCTCAAATTCCACAGAGAAATTACCATTTAACATGGGAGTCTATGGAAGGGGTGCCCGGTTTTGAAAAATTGGTGCTCCCCGGCCATAGGTCCACCAAACAAGAAACTTTGCACACCTGTAGAGGAGAGATTGGGCTACAAGTGTGCGAAGTTCTGTGTCAAGGGGACCTACAACCGGCTATTACCGGGTCCCCAAAATCACCGGAGAAATGACCGTTTAACATGGGAGTCTATGGAAGGGATGCCTGGCTTTGAAAAATCGGTGCTACCCGGTCGTAGGTCCCCAAGAAAACAAACTTTGCACACTTGTAGAGGACAAATGGGACTACATGTGTGCCAAGTTCTGGGTCTAGGGGACCTACGACCGGCCATTACCGGGTCCCCAAAGTCACCGGAGAAATTATCGTTTAACATGGAAGTCTATGGAAGGGGAACCCGGATTTGAAAAATCGGTGCTCCCCGGTCGTAGGTTGCCCGGACAAAAAACTTTGCACACTTATAAAGGAAGAGTGGGGATACATATGTGCCAAGTTCTGGGTCAAGGGGACCTACGACAGGCCATTACCGGGTCTTCCAAACCACCAGAGAAATTACCATTTAATTTAACATGGGAATCTATGGAAGTGGTGCCCGGCTTTGAAAAATCGGTGCTCCCCGGTCGTAGGTCGCCTGGACAAAAAACTTTGAACACTTATAAAGCAAGAGTGGGGATACATATGTGCCAAGTTCTCAGTCTAGGGGACCTACGACCGGCCATTAACGGGTCCCCAAAGTCACCGGAGAAATTATCATTTAACATGGGAGTCTAAGGAAGGGGTGCCTGGCGTGGAAAAATCGGTGCTCCCCTGTCCTAGGTCCACCGAACAAGAAACTTTGCACACTTGTAGAGGAAGAGTGGGGCTACATGTGTGCCAAGTTCTGCGTCTAGGGAACCTATGACCGGCTATTATGGGGTCCTCAAATTTCACAGAGAAATTACCATTTAACATGGGAGTCTATGGAAGGGGTGCCCGGCTTTGAAAAATCGGTGCTCCCCGGTCGTAGGTCCCCCAGACAACAAACTTTGCACACTTGTAGAGGAAGAGTGGGGCTACATGTGTGCCAAGTTTTGCGTCTAGGGGACCTACGACCGGCCATTATGGGGTCCTCAAATTCCACAGAGAAATTACCATTTAACATGGGAGTCTATGGAAGGGGTGCCCAGCTTTGAAAAATTGGTGCTACCCGGCCATAAGTCGCCCGGACAAGAAACTTTGCACACTTGTAGAGGAAGATTGGGGATACATGTGTGCCGGGTCCTCAAATCGGGGGGGAGATCAGGCGCAAAAAGGTGACTTGAGTATAAGCCCAGTCATTTCTAAGCCGGTAATTTCTTGGTTCCATCGTATGGTGGCCAACAATGGTTCCAGGGAGAGGACAAAAACTACGGGAGAGAGTGGGCAACCCTGACGGGGGCCATTCTACAATGCAAAGGCCTCCGAAAGGGTCCCATTCACCCTTACTTGTGCCGTAGGCATGGGCGTAGGAACCGGGGGGGACGGGGGGGACACATCCCCCCCAGGAAATAATGCGGGGGGGACAGGTACGGTAAAATCCCCCCCAGGTTAGGAGGACTTGGAGCGCTGCTGATCAGAGGCGTACTAACTAAGGGGCGGACCGCACCAGGTGCCACACATTAGGGGGGTGTCAGGCGTCTCCCCCATCCTCCCCTGTATGAAACAGTGAGAGCAGGCTTGGTAGTGCAGCGGCGATGTGATATGCTGAGAGTGCAGGGAGAGCTCAGGCAGACTGACACACTACTGTGCACCTCACTCTCTGTTACATTCTAACAACTCGGTGAGTACAGCTCCCCCCCCCTCTCTACAGGAATGGAAGAGTCTGCATCAGCTCTGCCTCCTCCCTCCCCTCTGTGTCCTCCATGCTCCGTGCAGCCCGTGCTCAGCTGTATCTGAGAGGAACGTGTGGGCGGGAACACTTAAACAAGTAGCCAACAGCTAAAGAGCCACCGACTGAACTCGTGTGAGATATGATCATCTTGGGAACATAAAGTGAGTTATCAGCACTGTCACTGTGTCTAGACTCTTCTCTCCCCCAAATCCTTCACTCCCCCTCTTTCCTCTGTTGTCCTCTAGCAGAGCCTGTCATTAACTCTATGCTGATAGGCCACATCATGTTCCTTTTAGCCAGGCTTTTCACTAGCATGATCATAGACATTGCATGTGATTCGCACTGCATTTCTGTGCATATCACATGCGATGTCTGTGCGATGCGAATTCAGACATACAAACTGTATGGCTGAAATCGCATTTGCACCAAAACCTTTTTTTGGTCTGCGCTGGAATCGGATTGAATGGGAGTTTATACCTGTGCAATCCGATTCCTGCATCATTTCACAGTTCTCACTGTGATCTGCCAACCGATCTGGGGGTGTCATTAATTTATAGACACCCGTAGTAGTTTGCAAAAGACAGCGTGAACGGCCGACCAGCAACATGCAATGCAGGAATCGCACTGATTCCTGCATCGCATATATATGAACCAGCACTCAATTGGGATTACACTGATGCACTGCGGTTCAGTTGCAGTGTCGGTGTATACACAGTTTTCCTGCATTTACTTCCATTTTCACTACAGTCCCACAGACTTCTATTGGGTTACACATTTTTGCAACATTTTCTGAAAGCACACTAAATGTCCTCTTTACTGCGTCTTTGGTGAGCTTTCAGAAAACACAGTAAAATTACACAAGCTAATAGAAGTCTGTGGCACTGCAGCTAAAAATGGGGATGAAATGCAGAAAAACTGCGTATACCCCAACACTGCAACAAACTCCAGGACACACGTGTGAACCCAAAGATTTCAGGGTGCTGTGTAATGTAAAGGGGTCCAGAGATGCAGAGTGCTGTGTAATGTAAAGGGGTCCAGAGGTGCAGGGTGCTGTGTAATGTAAGGGGGTCCAGAGGTGCAGAGTGCTGTGTAATGTAAAGGGGTCCAGAGATGCAGGGTGCTGTGTAATGTAAAGGGGTCCAGAGATTCAGGGTGCTGTGTAATGTAAAGGGGTCCAGAGGTGCAGAGTGCTGTGTAATGTAAAGGGGTCCAGAGGTGCAGGGTGCTGTGTAATGTAAAGGGGCCCAGAGGTGCAGGGTGCTGTGTAATGTAAAAAGGTCCAGAGATTCAGGGTGCTGTGTAATGTAAAGGGGTCCAGAGATTCAGGGTGCTGTGTAATGTAAAGGGGTCCAGAGGTGCAGGGTGCTGTGTAATGTAAAGGGGTCCAGAGATTCAGGGTGCTGTGTAATGTAAAGGGGTCCAGAGGTGCAGGGTGCTGTGTAATGTAAGGGGGTCCAGAGGGTGCTGTGTAATGTAAAGGGGTCCAGGAGGTGCAGGGTGCTGTGTAATGTAAAGGGGTCCAGAGGGTTTTGTAATGTAAAGGGGTCCAAAGGTGCAGGGTGCTGTGTAATGGAACGGGGTCCAGGAGGTGCAAGGGGTTTTGTAATGTAAAGGGGTCCAGAGGTGCTGGGTGCTGTGTAATGTAAAGGGGTCCAGAGGGTTTAGTAATGTAAATGGGTCCAGAGGGTTTAATAATGTAAAGGGGTCCAAAGGTGAAGGGGCTGTGTAATGTAAAGGGGTCCAGTTGTGGAGAGGAGTTACACAGTAGTGACAGAGAGACTGAAGGGTGCAGAGGTATGCAGGGGTCACAGTGGGGTGTTTTTACATTTTAAAGTTGGGAGGGGGGCAGATATAGGAGTCGCCCCGGGTGCCAAATGCTCTAGGTACGCCCCTGCTGCTGATTACGCTGAAAAATGTCGGCGCATTCAGCTTCTGAACACCTACTTAATAAGAATATACCTGGTGAGTAAAAATGCTGTCCCCCCCAGATTTGTAAGGGTTCCTACACCCATGGCCGTAGGTCTAGAGTACAATGCCTCATCTGTGGGCCTATGCCCGCATATCTCAGTGTCGCCAGCATATACCCCCAGTCTAGTCTATCCAAAGCCTTTTCGGCATCTACTGATAGACATATTAAAGGTTTTCCCCCCTTCTTGGCCCTATGAATCAGCAACACTGCTCTTATTACATTATCCCTTGCTTCCCTCCCAGGGACAAACCCCACCTGATCTTTATCTACCCTCTCGGCCAATATCCTTCCATACATTTTTATGTCTTCATTCATCAAGGATATTGGCCTATAGCTGGCGCATAGCGTTGGGTCTTTCCCTTCTTTAGGTATAAGGGTTATATGGGCCCCTAGGGCTTCTTGGCGCATCTCTACACCTTTCCCTATGGCATTCATATATTGCTAAAAAAATGAGACCAACGTCCCAGAGAATTTCTTGTAATATAGTGAGGTGTAGCCATCTGGGCCCGGACTTTTCCCTGCTTTAGTGTTTTTAATCGCCTGTTCAATTTCTTCCTTTGTAATTTCTCTTTCTAATTCGCTAGTTCCTTCTTCTGATAGAGCAGGTATTTTTGCTTTTTCTAGGTACGGCTCTATTCTGTTTTTCCTAAATTGGGTTTCCTCCGCATGGAACAGTTTTTGATGGGGGCAGTTTTGATGGGGCAATTTGACGGAACAGTTTTTGATGGGGGCAGTTTTTGAGGGGGCAGTTTTGATTGGGCAATAGGATGTGGGCAATTTGATTGGGCAATTTGATGGGGCAGTTTTGATGGAATGCATGAAAGTTGTAATTGATGTCTGAGCTCTATAAAAGAAAGATCACAACTAATGTTTCCTATTTGTGGTTATTACAGGAGATGTCAGCGAAGGACGATCAGATGAAGACCATGGAAAACAGTTACACGGAATGTATGAAGGCCCTGAAAGACAAGGAGGAGGCAGATAAGAAAGAGAAGGAGACCTGGAAGAAGGAACTGGAAGAGAAGCTGGGCATTGTCCAGAAGGAGTGGGAAGAGAAGAGCGAGAGGAATGGGGTTGCCCTTCAGGAGCAGTGTAAGGAAGCCAATGAGAAGCTGCGGAAGATGGAGGAACAACTGATGAAGATGATGGAGGAGTTGAAGGTGACGAAGGAGCAGCATGAAAAGGAGAAGAAGGAGATGGAGGGGCAAATGAATAAAATGATGGAGGCAATGGTAAGTATCAGATTGTTGGGGTGTCATTGCGATGGAGCCTACCACACACGGCCGCAATTTCCCAACCAAAAGCTCCCATCGGACTTTTCTTGTGGGAATTTCCGATCGTGTGTACGCCGCATTAGTCTTACATAGGTGGCAGCCAAAGGGTGAAATCATCCTCTGTGCTCCCGACCTCCACAATCTGCATTACATTTCACACACTATAAGCTACTCAATGCTTTGACATTTCATTGATTTTCTTCTTCTTCTTCTTCTTCTTCCATGAACAAAAGATGAAGGCCGAGCGTGAGCAGGCTGAGAAAGATCGGGCCAAGAAGATTCAGGATGAGAAGGATCGAGCCAAGAAGTATCAGGATGAGGTAGATCGAGCCAAGAAGTATCAGGATGAGCTAGATCGAGCCAAGAAGGAACAGGATGAGAAGGTACGGGTGATAGGATTAGTTGGGTTACCTAACCCTAACCCTAATTCCCTAACCCTCCAACCCTAACCCCCTAACCCTAACCCTAACCCTCCAACCCTAAACTCTAACCCTCTAACCCTGACCCTCCAACCCTAACCCTGACCCTCCAACCCTAACCCTCTAACCCTAAACTCTAACCCTCTAACCCTAACCCTGACCCTCCAACCCTAACCCTCTAACCCTCTAACCCTAACCCTGACCCTCCAACCCTAACCCTCTAACCCTAAACTCTAACCCTCTAACCCTGACCCTCCAACCCTAACCCTGACCCTCCAACCCTAACCCTCTAACCCTAAACTCTAACCCTCCAACCCTAACCCTGACCCTCTAACCCTAAACTCTAACCCTAAACTCTAACCCTCTAACCCTAACCCTCTAACCCTCCAACCCTGACCCTCCAACGCTAACCCTCTAACCCTAAACTCTAACCCTCTAACCCTGACCCTCCAACCCTAACCCTCTAACCCTAAACTCTAACCCTCTAACCCTGACCCTCTAGCCCTGACCCTGACCCTCCAACCCTAACCCTCTAACCCTTACCTAACCCTAATCTCTAACCCTCTAACCCTGACCCTCTAACCCTGACCCTCTAACCCCCTAACCCTAACCCTAACCCTAACCCTTATTTGTTCTTTATATAAAGTATTGTAATCTAATGGTCTCTTTTCTCTTCTTAGATGAAGATGATGGGGGAAAGCTCAGAGGAGTGGACCCTCCAGTCGGGAAAGGCGGCGGCGGACCTCCTGTAAGTGATGACTTCTTCTGTCTTTGGTAGGGGAAGTCTATGTGTACATCTGATCTGCTGGAAGCCGAGACCTTCCTATACAGATATGCTGTACATACAGACTGGTGCCGGCACCCCAATATGTGACTAGTACCCCCCTCTCTCTCCTGCCTTCTGATTGGCCACCATCAGGTGGAAGGGTCAATCATGAAGCCGGTGAGGCCGGGCCAAGTGCTACTATTGGGAGATTATTGGGCTCCCCGGGGCCCCTGAGGATATGTGCCGGCACCAACATTCAGTAGAAAATGTATTTTTATCATAAGAAATAAATAACCGCCAACTGTTTTCTCTTCTAGGAGCGCCAAGATCTCGTTTAGGAGTTGTCCTTGCTGCAAATACGGAGTGCCCCAGTCCAAAGCCATCAAGTAAGTCTATACCACCCTCTTTTTCCCCGACTCCACCCTCTTTTCCCCCCACTCCACCCTCTTGTACCCCGGACTCCACCCTCTTGTACCCCGGACTCCACCCTCTTGTACCCCGGACTCCACCCTCTTGTACCCCGGACTCCACCCTCTTGTACCCCGGACCCCACCCTCTTGTACCCCAGACTCCACCCTCTTGTACCCCAGACTCCACCCTCTTGTATCCCAGACTCCACCCTCTTGTACCCCGGACTCCACCCATGAAATAACTGTTTTTTCTCTCCTAGCACCTCGGAGATCTTTGATTTGCTGTGCCCTTCCTGCTACAGCATGATGAAGAAGCTGAGCTCCGCCCAGTAAGTATCCTCCAATCATAGAAAGATGTTTTGTATTCCTCACATGCGTGTTTCCGGACATCCCATAATATCATTACATTTATTATTGGGGGAGGGGGTGTCCCCTCTCTCTCCTGCCTCCTGATTGGCCACCATCAGGTGGAGGGGTCAATCATGAAGCCGGTGAGGCCGTGCCAAGTGCTCCTATTGGGAGATTGTTGGGCCCTTCATTTGAGGGGCCCCCCGGGGGAGGGCCGGCACCAACATTCAGGAAACACTTCAGAGAGGAAGGAATGAGTAGAAAATGTATTTTTATCATGATAAGAAAGCAATGAAATAACCGCCAACTGTTTTCTCTTCTAGGATCATGGAGGTGTGTAAATACTGTCCTTGGTGCGGCCACACAGCGTCCCAGAGAGGACCCACCAAGTAAGTATATCCCCCCTATTCTACCCCCATGGGACCCCGATGTAAGGGGGGCTCTGATGGGACCCCGATGTAAGGGGGGCTCTGATGGGACCCTGATATAAGGGGGGGCTCTGATGGGGACTGTGTTATAAGGGGGGGCTCTGATGGGGACCCTGATATAAGGGGGGGCTCTGATGGGGACCCTGATATAAGGGGGGGCTCTGATGGGGACTGTGTTATAAGGGGGGGCTCTGATGGGGACCCTGATATAAGGGGGGGCTCTGATGGGGACTGTGTTATAAGGGGGGGGCTCTGATGGGGACCCTGATATAAGGGGGGCTCTGATGGGGACCCTGATATAAGGGGGGCTCTGATGGGGACACTGATATAAGGGGGGGCTCTGATGGGGACCCTGATATAAGGGGGGCTCTGATGGGGACCCTGATATAAGGGGGGGCTCTGATGGGGACCCTGATATAAGGGGGGGCTCTGATGGGACCCCGATGTAAGGGGGGGCTCTGATAGGGACCCTGATATAAAGGGGGGGGGCTCTGATGGGGACCCTGATATAAGGGGGGGCTCTGATGGGGACCCTGATATAAGGGGGGTGTAACGGTCACCACCGTTTACGACCTTCCATCACATCCAAGACAGCTTATCGACACTCCAACCGACAGGACCCGATCCCATTTCATTTGCCCAGAATCAAGACGAGACACAGCTCTGTACTTGTTCCAAATGTAATGACCAACTTTAATGGTTTCTTTCAGTCTTATATACAGTACAAGGCATTAAAGGAACAATCATCTCCCCATCCACACACTAAGGCTAATTACTAACCATTCTAGACAGGTCGGCGCCGGCCTATAATTATCATGTCTAATCACTGCACATTCCTTCATTAACAGCATAACAAACAAAACCCCATCACACACTGAGTTCCCTAGGCAGACGTTCCGTCTCCGCATACAGCTTGACACCTATTCACACCTCTGAGCATCAATAGGCTTTAGACAGTGTTATCACACATAAACAGTATTTAGCATACATAATTAGAGGTCTGGGAGCAGACCTGGATTAACACCTCTACAGCCTTACACAATGGTTAATGGAATATCTTAGGAGTCTATGCAATTAACACCTTTCACAAGGACAATGAAATGTCTTCCAGGCCCTGACTTAATTAGCATGTCACTAGTCAGGGCTAATCATAGAACGATTCACCACATTGAATAGCCAACAACTTGTGATATCTCAAGACATCCTGCAAACATGATTTATTATTAATGTCCCATCTCATGTAATACATGAATTATGATTCACTTGCCACCCCATGCCCAAAGGGCACAGGGTGGACTCAGACCCAAGAGTTATCAGTGACGCTGACACAGGAGTATCCCCCCTCCTCACAAAGTCTCTGGGTGTCCCGGGTCATTCCGTTACAGGGGGGCTCTGATGGGGACCCTGATATAAGGGGGGGCTCTGATGGGGACCCTGATGTAAGGGGGGGGCTCTGATGGGGACCCTGATGTAAGGGGGGGCTCTGATGGGGAGACTGATATAAGGGGGGCTCTCTGGTGGGGACCCTGATATAAGAGCGGGGGCTCTGATGGGGACCCTGATGTAAGGGGGGGCTCTGATGGGGACCCTGATATAAGGGGGGAGGGCTCTGATGGGGACCCTGATATAAGGGGGGGCTCTGATGGGGACCCTGATATAAGGGGGGGTGACCCCGATGTAGAAAGATTTATTAGTAGCAATGAAATAACCTCCAATGTTTTCTCTTGTAGGACGGTGGGGATCCCTGAGTTGCTGTGCTCTGACTGTCTCACCCTGATGGAAAATCTGCGCTCCGGCCGGTAAGTATATTCCAATGATAGAAAGATGTTTCTTATTGTAAAAAAGGGGGCTCTGATGGGGACCCTGATATAAGGGGGCCTCTGATGGGGACCCTGATATAAGGGGGGCCTCTGATGGGGACCCTGATATAAGGGGGGCTCTGATGGGGACCCTGATATAAGGGGGGCTCTGATGGGGACCCTGATATAAGGGGGTCCTCTGATGGGGACTCTGATATAAGGGGGGCCCTGATATAAGGGGGGGCTCTGATGGGGACCCTGATATAAGGGGGGCCTCTGATGGGCACCCTGATATAAGGGGGGCCTCTGATGGGGACCCTGATATAAGGGGGGCTCTGATGGGGACCCCGATATAAGGGGGGCCTCTGATGGGGACCCTGATATAAGAGGGGGCTCTGATGGGGACCCTGATATAAGGGGCGCCTCTGATGGGGACCCTGATATAAGGGGGGCTCTGATGGGGACCCTGATATAAGGGGGGCCTCTGATGGGGACCCTGATATAAGGGGGGCTCTGATGGGGACCCTGATATAAGGGGGGGCTCTGATGGGGACCCTGATATAAGGGGGGCCTCTGATGGGGACCCTGATATAAGGGGCGCCTCTGATGGGGACCCTGATATAAGGGGGGCTCTGATGGGGACCCTGATATAAGGGGGGCCTCTGATGGGGACCCTGATATAAGGGGGGCTCTGATGGGGACCCTGATATAAGGGGGGCCTCTGATGGGGACCCTGATATAAGGGGGGGCTCTGATGGGGACCCTGATATAAGGGGGGCTCTGATGGGGACCCTGATATAAGGGGGGCCTCTGATGGGGACCCTGATATAAGGGGGGCTCTGATGGGGACCCTGATATAAGGGGGGCCTCTGATGGGGACCCTGATATAAGGGGGGGCTCTGATGGGGACCCTGATATAAGGGGGGGCTCTGATGGGGACCCTGATGATGTAGAAAGACCTTCTTAGTAACAAAGCAATGAAATAACTTCCATCTCTCTTCTCTTCTAGGACCATGGACATCTCCGATTTGCTGTGCTCTGCCTGCCCACTGCTGCAGCCAATACCCGGCCAGTAAGTATCACATGGGTGTTCCCGGACATCCGGACATCCCATAATATCATTTATTATTGGATTTCATTCTTCTACTGACTTTCTTTTCTTATCAGAGAGATAAAGATGACCCCAAAGCCTCCTTCAGAACCGAAACCGACATTAATGGGAGAAAGAGTCGCCAAGCTTCACTTTGCGTAAGTATGGGGAAACCAAGGGTTAAAGGGGGAGGGGAAACCAAGGGTTAAAGAGGGGAGGGGAAACCAAGGGTTAAAGGGGGAGGGGAAACCAAGGGTTAAAGGGGGAGGGGAAACCAAGGGTTAAAGAGGGGAGGGGAAACCAAGGGTTAAGGGGGAGGGGAAACCAAGGGTTAAGGGGGAGGGGAAACCAAGGGTTAAAGGGGGAGGGGAAACCAAGGGTTAAAGAGGGGGAGGGGAAACCAAGGGTTAAAGGGGGGGGGGAAACCAAGGGTTAAAGAGGCGGAGGGTAAACCAAGGGTTAAAGGGGGAGGGGAAACCAAGGGTTAAAGGGGGAGGGGAAACCAAGGGTTAAGGGGGAGGGGAAACCAAGGGTTAAAGGGGAGGGGAAACCAAGGGTTAAAGGGGGAGGGGAAACCAAGGGTTAAAGGGGGAGAGGAAACCAAGGGTTAAAGGGGGAGGGGAAACCAAGGGTTAAAGGGGGAGAGGAAACCAAGGGTTAAAGGGGGAGGGGAAACCAAGGGTTAAAGGGGGAGAGGAAACCAAGGGTTAAAGAGGGGAGGGGAAACCAAGGGTTAAAGGGGGAGGGGAAACCAAGGATTAAAGAGGGGAGGGGAAACCAAGGGTTAAAGAGGGGAGAGGAAACCAAGGGTTAAGGGGGAGGGGAAACCAAGGGTTAAAGAGGGGAGGGGAAACCAAGGGTTAAAGAGGGGAGGGGAAACCAAGGGTTAAGGGGGAGGGGAAACCAAGGGTTAAAGGGGAGGGGAAACCAAGGGTTAAAGGGGGAGGGGAAACCAAGGGTTAAAGGGGGAGAGGAAACTGTGACGGTAGTAGAAAATATCCCCGTCAAGCATTCCCTTCTCCCCATAAAAGAAAATCACCCAATATTCCACGAGTAGGAATATCCCTGGAATCGCCGAATAATCCACACATGAGCCAAAGCTTAATGTTGGAACAAGACACTCTTTAATGGCAGCATTCTGCTAGTTATATACAGTTTACAAGCTAATCATCAATCAAAGAACAATGAAATCTCCACCCCCTTTTCACACACTGGGGCTCCCATACAGATTATAGGTAGACACTCTGGTGCCGACCCTGACAAGACACATTTCTTTAGATAATGACATCAGTGAAGTTAATTACTAATTGTAACAGAATACGTTATCTAGACAGCTTGGCCCCGCATATAGAAGAGGTAATTACTACAACGAAGCAATCAGAATAATTAACATGAGCCAATTATCTAATCATTTAGCCTGACGATACAATACACATCTCTTAAGGGTAAACACAGGTCTTCTTCACACAACACACAATAGATCAATTACCCTTTAGAATAGAGAGCTGGCTGGGGATGGGACATTAGCATTTCAACAGTCTGTTAGCAGAGGAATGAGTCACTCGGGTCCCCATGAAATCACCTTCTACACATAACACACAGACATTAAAATAGCAGGGAGAGAATTAAACTGAAGCATATAGGCAATTGCATAAAAGTCCTTCACAGAAACCAAGGGTTAAAGGGGGAGGGGAAACCAAGGGTTAAAGGGGGAGGGGAAACCAAGGGTTAAGGGGGAGGGGAAACCAAGGGTTAAAGGGGAGGGGAAACCAAGGGTTAAGGGGGAGGGGAAACCAAGGGTTAAGGGGGAGGGGAAACCAAGGGTTAAAGGGGAGGGGAAACCAAGGGTTAAAGGGGGAGGGGAAACCATGGGTTAAAGGGGGAGGGGAAACCAAGGGTTAATTAGACGTCGCCTAAGGCCTCGCACTCCCAGGGGCCTCACAAAGCCTCTGTAGAAGGGTATCTTGGGGTGCCCATAGATAGACCTCTATGGTAGTGAGATAAGAGGGGGTGAGACATCTCCTGCTACCTGTCACCCAATCAATGGACAGGACTCCTTCCCATCACTCCGGGATTCTGTAACCTTTATGATCCTTACCGGATGGTGCCGGGTGATGTGAGAATGGATGATGGGAGAGCAGATCACGCATGCTCAGATATCGATCACATGGGAATGGGATCAGCTGGGATAAAGTACTATAATGACCTCTAATCTCCTTTTCTTATTAGTAAAAAGCTCACGACCGGCCGAGGAACCGATGCACAGATCTACAAGACTACGACATCGGAGAGTCCATCGATCATCACACCATTGAAGACAAAGCCAACGATCATCGCATCATTGAAGACAAATCTACAGCCCCTCTCAAAACAGAAGACAACCAAGGTAAGTACATAAAGGATGAAGGACAGTAGGGTGGTCACCGTACCGGATGAGGGTGGTCACCATACCAGATGAGGGTGGTCACCGTACCGGATGAGGGTGGTCACCGTACCAGATGAGGGTGGTCCCTATACCGGATGAGGGTGGTCACCGTACCGGATGAGGGTGGTCACCATACTGGATGATGGTGGTCACTATACCGGATGAGGGTGGTCAACGTACCAGATGAGGGTGGTCCCTGTACCGGATGAGGGTGGTCACCGTACCGTATGAGGGTGATCACCTTAACGGATGAGGGTGGTCACTATACCGGATGAGGGTGGTCACCGTACCGGATGAGGGTGGTCACCATAACGGATGAGGGTGGTCACCGTACCGGATGAGGGTGGTCACCGTAACGGATGAGGGTGGTCACCGTACCGGATGAGGGTGGTCACCGTAACGGATGAGGGTGGTCCCCATACCGGATGAGGGTGGTCACTGTAACGGATGAGGGTGGTCACCGTACCGGATGAGGGTGGTCACCGTACCGGATGAGGGTGGTCACCGTACCGGATGAGGGTGGTCACCGTACCGGATGAGGGTGGTCACCGTACCGGATGAGGGTGGTCCCTATACCGGATGAGGGGTTAGAACGGTGACTGCTCATGACGGGCCCCAGGTTTGAAGCTCCCACCATATTGTATGTTGGAGAAGTCACATTTCTAGGCCCCCCCCCATGTCCCCTCCATCTGATCTCTTTCTATTAGTATTCTGTATAGAAATTTCTGTATTTAATCATTTTTATCTATTTTTCTCCACCAGTCAGTCACTCCGACTCCCAAGGACCTCCGCAGAAGATCAGAGCTCCTCCCACAAATCTCGCTGAAGAAAGGTAAGGAACCGTCTACCATCCTCATTTGTGTTTAGATAGTGAAGGGAAGAAGGTGATAAGTCACCCTACTGATCTCATGATGTACCCAGCCCCCCTTCCCCGGGGGGCCCATTCCAACCCCCCTCCCCCGGGGGCCCATTCCAACCCCCCTCCCCTCAGGGGCCCATTCCAACCCCCCCGGGGGGCCATTCCAACTCCCCTCCCCCCGGGGGCCCATTCCAACCCCCCTCCCCCAGGGGGCCCATTCCAACCCCCCTCCCCCGGGGGCCCATTCCAACCCCCCCGGGGGGCCATTCCAACCCCCCGGGGACCCTTTCCAACCCCCTCCCCCAGGGGCCCATTCCAACCCCCCTCCCCGGGGGCCCATTCCAACTCCCCCGGGGGGCCTGACCTTCTCTGGAGATCCTCATGTCCTCCCCTCTTATTCTTCACCCACAATGTCTATGGGAGAGTCTCCTATAATATACAAGTCATACTAACCATGGATGAGATCAGTGGGTGGGACTTCTCTCTTCTTCCCCCAATCACAATCCCAAAGTGTGCGCCAAAACGTGCTCTATAAACTATTTCCTTCTAGAGTGGGATTTATTTCTATCTCTCTTTGTTTTATCCCTCAGGAAACGCCAATCCCAGAACTCGGCGTTGATCCCAAGGTGACCGTCCCTAAGCCTAATGAAGAAGGAGTCTGATTTTTCAGAGGGACACCGTGGGACAAGGGACTCCATGGAAGGAGTATACAGGGACACCGTGGGACAAGGGACTCCATGGAAGGAGTATACAGGGACACCGTGGGACAAGGGACTCCATGGAAGGAGTATACAGGGACACCGTGGGACAAGGGACTCCATGGAAGGAGTATACAGGGACGCCGTGGGACAAGGGACTCCATGGAAGGAGTATACAGGGACACTGTGGGACGAGGGCCAAGGGACTCCATGGAAGGAGTATACAGGGACAAGGGACTCCATGGAAGGAGTATACAGGGACACTGTGGGATAAGGGACTCCATGGAAGGAGTATACAGGGACACCGTGGGACGAGGGACTCCATGGAATTAGTATACAGGGACACCGTGGGACGAGGGACTCCATGGAAGGAGTATACAGGGACACCGTGGGACGAGGGACTCCATGGAAGGAGTATACAGGGACACCGTGGGACGAGGGCTTTGAATTCTGTGTGAAGAACAATCGGTTGCTAGGGAGAGGGACGGGAATCCGGCCGCCTCGTCCTTAACAACCGATGACTCATCAGCTGTCAGCAGGTCTCCCCGCTGACAGCTGAATTGTAAACAAAGGAACGCCGGCAATAACAAAGTGCAGAAAGAAAACAGACAACATTTTTAGGAAAATTGGTGTCGGGGTCCACTCAGAATCCATACCAGACCCTTATCCGAGCATGCAGCTCAGTAGGCCAGGAAAGGGGGGACAAGCAAGCACCCCCGCTCCTGAACCATACAAGGCCACACGCCCTCATCATAGGGGGTGCTTTGGAGCAGGGGAGCCATGTTGATGGAGACAAGGGCCTCTTCTCCACAACCCTTGCCCGGTGGTTGTGGGGGTGCAGGGGATGACTTATCTGAATCTGGAAGCCCCCTTTATCAAGGAGGCCCCCAGATCCTTACCCCTCTCTATGTGAATGAGTATGGGGAACAACAGACCCCATATTCCTTCACATGGGGGAAGGGGGGGGTCGGGATCTGGGGGATGGGGACCCTTGTTAAAGGGGGCTTCCAGATTCTGATGTCACCCCCTGCACCCCCACAACCACCGATCCAGGGTTGTGGAGAAGAGGCCCTTGTCTCCATCAACATGGGGATGAGGTGGTTTGGGGGGGAGCTCCCCTGCCCCAAAGCACCCCCTATGTTGAGGGCATGTGGGCTTGTATGGTTCAGGAGTGGGGGTTCTTGCTTGCCTCCCCCCTTTCCTTGCCTATCGGGCTGTATGCTCGGATAAGGGTCTGGTAGGGACTCTGAGTGGACCCCACACCAACTTTCTTTTGGCGTGTGGTTCCCTATAAAATCCATACCAGCCTTGAAG